>NW_010559907.1:21298-44203 GCF_000687285.1 Phaethon lepturus
CAGCTGGGGACAAACCAGCCAAAGTCAGCCGGCTGCCGCCTGAGAGGCGTGCCAGCGCCCCGAGTGCCATTTGGTGCCTCCTCCTGCCAGAGAAGATCCCCAAGAACCAGTGGTGACAGTCAAGGGTATTAAACAGCAGTCGTTAAGGCATTTTGGTCTGGAGAAGGGGTAGCCGAGAGAGGATATATTAACTGTCTATAAAATCATGACTGGCATGACAAAAGCGAGGTTGTTCCTTGGTTGTTCCTTGTTTCGATATGTGAGCTAGTATCAAAGGAGGGCAGCGTGGCAGATCAAAACAAAGTAGTAGTGGCAATTAGTGTAATGCCGAAGCAATCTTTGTGGTGCTTGGCACAGATGTGGTGGGTGATGAAAGCTCAGAGGAGAGAGTACACTTTGGCTTATGAGGAGGTTGAATAAGTTGTCAGAGGCCAGAGCAGTCTCTGGCACATCGTAACAAGGACTAGTTAGATCTGTTGCTACTCTGCTTTCTAGGCACCTGCCTTTGGCTGCTGCCAGGGACAGGGAACTGGGCGAGGTGACCCTTGTTCTGATCTAGTAGAGCTGTCTGGTGTTCTTACGTACCTACCATTTACTGCTGATGTGCAGCTACTTCTGGAATACAGCTTTGTAGCTGTACGGACACCTAGAGCTCAGCCTGGTGGTCATGCCTGGGTGAACAGAAGCTTTGGCCATTGATACTAGAGAATACAGCTAAAGAAACGTCTTCAGTAGTACTGCTGGCTAACAACTTTAGCACATTTTATGATATTTGATGTTTGCAAAGTCCCCAGTTCTTGGCATTACAGGAGAATGCAGAAATACCCATTTCCTTGCAGAGGTTCAGGTTACACAAGCTCTTGGTTTTGTAAGCTGTCTGAGAGGTCAAATCCAGTCAAATGCTTGTGTGGCTTATCTTGTATTAAATATTGCAGTAGTCATCTTATCTATCTGAGAAAGGTCAAGGGTTCAGTGACCCCAAGACTTGAATCTGTGGTGCCAGGGAGTCAGGGAATTTTTCAAACTTATGGTATTATGCTTATCCTCTTAGAGTCAGACATTTTTTAAAAGGTAGTGTTAAAGATTGCTATCCAGTTAAAAAAGCCCAGTTAAAAAAGCCCAACACTCTGACTGTATTAATTTGTAAGCCTTGTTTATACTTTGATCCTACAAAGCACCAAGCACCTCAAGTAAAAGGAATTTTAACTTCTGTTGGCTTCAGTGGGAATTCTTGTACTATATGCTCAGTCAGAAATCTGAAGAAGAGAGGGAGCTTGTACAAGGTTCAGAAATGTCTTTGTAGTTCACTCATGGCAACGCTCACAACCTTATCACAAGGTCATGATTTTTAAGGGCTTTTACAACTCTCAGCTCCCATAGCTGTGGTAATACAAAGATATTTGCTATCATTATACAAACAAACAAATGCCTAACCTTTGTGACTGAGAAAAATGTAAAAACATTGAATCCATTTATCTCAACACCAGCAGACAAGCCAGACGACTGAAATACCACAGGGCTCTCAAGTACAGTAATTCTTAAAATAAGCTCATGGTATTTTTAATGTGTTTAGGGTTAGCAATCTTGGGATTTTCAGGCTTATTTCCTGTTCACCCGTTGTGCTTCTTATTTTAAGTTTTGGACCACAAAATTCCTACATCTGTTTGCACATGGGAGTAAGTTAACCCTCAAAAAAAATTCTGAGACCAAGACTGCTTGTCTTGATACAGTTTTTAGTGGGTAGGCTGCTGGGTCACTACTGGTCCTCTTAGAGGTGATACTAATACCTACTTCCATCGATTGAATAAGCCCTGCCATGTGTTACGACATGTTGATGTTTTCTCTACCTCTTCTGGTACATTCAAAATTATTTCACAGGCTGTTCCCACAAACAGTGGGATCAGGTTAATATAAGAAGCAGCACCTTCCCTGTGAGCCCTGAGCTACTATCTCATCCAGGCTTTTCATATGCTTAAATGATTAGCACTATTTTTGTTCAAAGCTCTTGGCTGTTCTTTTTGGGCAGGAGCACTCTAATTCCTTAAAACTTTTCTGAGCAGCTCTTCTAAATAACACTGATACACAAAAAATGCTTTTCTGATTGCTTGCCTGGATTATGTAATCTCATATCTGAACAATGTAATTTATTACCGATATCTGAAGTGGATTGCTGTAGCTTCCCCAGTATATTAATAGCTGTATCCATTATTTTCTAAAGAAGAATCTCCTGGGTAGCTGGCTGGAAAGGATGATAGTGTCCCCTGCTATTATAAATCTAGTGAGCTCACCTTTAAATGTCTGTGTGTATTCTCCCCTTTGGGCATTGTTCCAATCACTTTTTGGCCTTTTTATTTTAAAGAAAAATCCTGTCCATATAGTCAAAGGAGGAAGTATACTTGCCCTCAGATTCAATTAATATGTACTTGTTCTATGTATTTTGGAACCAGACTGCCATTGTGCAGGAGAGAAAAAAAAGAGAGCCATCTTCAGTGAAAACCTAAGTGAGTAGCCCACATGCATCAAACAAGAATAAAAGTCCATGCTACAGGATACAGTAGATCTAAATATGCATGCCCTGATTCATGTAGATGGCCAAACTCTTTCAAACAGAAACATAATTTGACCTATGAAGTAATTAATGCCATGATTATGGGAAGGGAAGACACCACAGTTCAGGCTGCAGCCGGACTGCTTTCCATTAATAGAAAGCTCTATTATCTCCTCCCCCAACACACATACTTATCTCAGTTTTAAAAATTACGCTGGCTACAAAATTTCTCTGTCTGCACTGAAGGCATAGCAGGTTGTTTCTGCAAAATTTCAATAAAGTTAGTGAGAGTTTTTCAAGTTACCTGATTCTGGGTTTTTTTCCTCTGTTATTTGAAAAGGATAGCTCACTTCAGTCTTGCCATACAAATCCCTTTTGCCAAATTTTTTAGGGAGATGTATTGGCTTCAATTAAAACATATTTATTGTTTTTGTACTAGGTAGTTCTGAGACCAATCTCTATACACCAGTATCAGTGGATTTTTTACTGCTGGATTTAGCAGGAAGAGGAATACCAGCACATATTGTTTAGCTGATATCTAGAAAGATCATGAGAGTTTTTTTTACAACAACCTGTCATTAAACCATGATACTCATTGCCAGAGGATTTTGCAAACCTCACTTTTTTATATATATTGAAACATACATTATATATATTGAAAATGTAATCATACAACTTCATGAGAGGAAAACTTATCAGTGACTTTCAAATACGCAGATAGTAACTCTACCTAAAAATCCCTGCATCATAGATCACCAGAAACTATAGGACTATACTGAGACAGTGTCACTGTATGTTTGCCCCTTCTTATTAACTTCCTTAGGCATTTGCTATTGGCTTCTGCTGGAGGAAAGGTACCTGGTGGCACGGACCTTGGATTTGATCAAAATGGACAGTCCTAGTTATGTCAACAAAAAAATTCACTTTGACTCAAAGGAAAAAACATTCTTTCAGACTGTAGAAACAGCTTTTTAATCAATCGCACTAGAAATTCAGTCTTTCTTTCTAGTTTGATACACAGAACAGTTCTGTTATGTTCTTCATATTCTATGATCCCTTTTCACAATTATAAGGAAAAGGAACATGGTCATACTTTCAACTTCTGGGGTAAAATATCTTGACAACTAAAATGTGATCTGCAACTTTTGCATTATTTGAGGGAATACTTTGTCAGGTTAAAAGCCTGAAGATTGCTGCTTTACTTTTTTTCCTAAGTACTTCCTATTTCTTTATATTGCTGAAAATTATGGTACTACAGATTGAAATGTAAGACATCCATAAAGGGCAAGGGTAGCGATTTTTTAAGAAATTGTGGTTATTTTTATAAGTAGGTGTCTCTTAATCCGTGCAAAATCGGTGAAAAAAGGTAGGTTTTGTTACTGAGGTTTTGAGCTGTTTTAAAAATACCTTTGAAAATTGAGAGAGACCTTTAGGATATAGTCGCTGGCCATTCTCTTCCAAAACATTCCTGAGGTACAGGGCCAGGCCCAGGACTCGTGCCTCGGTTCTTCCACTGAAATTCTCCATCCTCCATAGGCCTTACAAGGACTGTGTTCATACCATTTCCAAAAGGTCAGACCCATTCCATTATCCCCGTTTTCCAGTGAGGAAACTGAACGTCTTGCCAAGGGTCACTAGAGAAACCTGCCGCAGTGCCAGGAACAGAAAACTGGTATCACAGGTTACACCTACATCCTTGATAGAACCTCATTTGTAAACAGTCCCTATCTCCACTTCATACAGCTATAAAGTCAAGCTAATAATGTTTATCCTTAGTTTTGGAAGGAGCTTTGAGAGTTAGAAATAAATGCTTGCTCTGCAAATGCTAAGATTTATTTTTCACAGGGAGTAATTGCAACTGAGTAAAAATGGGAAGACAATCAAAAACATTTAGAGATCTTAAGATCACAAATGGCTGTCAGTGACACTTGTTTTCCTAGTATTTTAGATGTTTTTGTGTATCCTCTAGGGAGGCTATTCTACGTCCAAGAAAAAGCTCTGGCATTAATGTTACCTAACTTTTTGATGCCTGGCCCCTGATGTGCAACTCAAATCCTTACATTAGGCACAGCATTTCTGGCTGTATGAATATTGAATACTTTTTGCCAACAGGAGAGCAATGGAGTTGCATCAGAACACTGAGCTTGGAGGCCAGGGCCCTTCCTAGGTGGAAATTAATTTTTCAAAGGAGCAGATTTTGCTGGGATTTAAAGATACTTCTTGTTTCAGGCAGATACTTCTTCATTTAGGGGAGATTTATCCCAAGTACCTCAGATACAAGAGAGTTGAGATCCTTGCAAAACCCCATTTTATAATGAACCCTGTATAATAAATACTGGCTCTGGCCTTAAATTAAAAAAGGAGAATTTATTGCTGGAGTTTAAGACTACTTTCCTTGAAGATGTCCAAAAGCATAAACTGGGCATCTTCAAGCCCTGACAGGGCAGAGATGAAGGTTGGCTGTCAGCAAGCAAAGCTGACCATAGAAAGAGAGAAGTATGATGCAGTCGACTGGCCAGCCCCTGCCATCCCGACTGCAGGCCATTCTATAAAAGACGCGTAAGGACAAAGTCACAATTTGGAAGAAGCCGAGGCACTGAAACTCAGCAGCCTGGGACCATCCCTGCTTTAAATGCCAGCCTCTGAGAATGAACAAACTCAGCTAGACCCAAAATCAATCAGTAGTTAAAATCCATGATCTTTCCAAGTTTTTTAAGGCCAATATAACAGTGTGGTCCAATAGCTGGCTCTGAGGATGTAATGCTTTAATACAGGGATCCAGTCTCAGTCCCCTGGAAGCAAAGCACTAGCTTACAGCATGCTTAATCCATCTTCCCTCTCTGTCTGTGCTGCCTATAGTTCCTGCTCATTTGAACTGTCATATCCTTTCTTCATTATGTAATAGCCTAGAGGTCACACATGTTCGTCTGCTTTGAATAATACATCTCTATGAAGCCTTAGTATCTCTGTTTGAAAATTTATTTCTTTCATTTTAATATTTTATCAATTTTGTCCTAAATGGATGACCTTAACTGGTTGCAGTTCATTTCATTTCTTCTCTGCTTAAATATTTTAAAGGTTCCAAAGTACAAACATCATTCATACAGTGTGTAACAAAAATGCTCAGCTCCAGCTTTGGATTATTTAATTGTAATTGTCAAGCTATTATTAAAATTGATTTTTTTTTTCTTTTTGCAATTTCTTTCCCCCACTCCTTCTCCTCACTTCGAACTTCATTTGTCACATCCTTTATGCTGGTATTTAGCTATACTTCCCAGTGCTGACAGAAGAGCTATATAATGCATTAATACCATTACTTGTGAACAACAGACAGTCAAGAGCCAAAATCACTACACAGTGGCGATAGGCATTGCATTCAGAAAATACCTCAGTAAAATAATTGATCCAGTACCGAATGCAGTGTTTGGTGTTAGGTATAAGCAGTCTTTTGCCCTTTATTTGAAGAAAAAAGAACCGAAGTTATATTCCTATAGGCTGGTACCGTCTTGGTGCTGTGACCAATCTGGATTTTATTAAGCTGGAAAAGGCTTGTATTTGAATGGTAAATCATCACAACATATACATGTGCAACAGGAAATAAAAGGAGGTACCAAATATTTGTCAGTCTTAGCTGTGAAGTGGGGTTGTACTGTTAGAGGTGTTATTTTGGGCAGATCAGGTTCTTTGTAAGAGTAGCGGTCCTATCACTTGCAAGCCTTTTTAGGTAATTAAATCCTATCTTCATAAATTTCAGTATCAGTTGGCTACGGCATTCGTGCTTCCTGTCCTGAGCAGTTTAGTGTCACTACATGCAGCTTCACACTGACAGCTGCTGAGTTCCTGGTCTTAATGACCCTTCTGATGTATACAATGCTTTGGGTTATTTAGAAATAAAAGGCAATAAAATCTGGTAAACACATTTTAATTTCAAGATTGTTATTCTGCACTTATACTATGAGAAGGTAAAACTAAGATATGTGCACTTCACACTGTGGCATTTTTATTAAAAATAGGAATAACAACATTCTGAAGGAATATGACTCATCTCCTTGAGTGCTTTTAAAAGAACTGTAGTTGTTCTGTGTTTGCAAAATATAAAAAGCAATATACAACCCATTTTTTATATTGAACAGATTTGATTATTTGGGATGGGTCTGTATTTATGCTGATTTTTACCTTTCTCATTTTCTTCTACCTTTCTTTTGTTCGGTTCTAGTCTTTCACAACTGTAGGTATATTAGCACTGTTAGTAAGATGTGGATTCATGTTTCATTTCTGACATCTCTGGGTCATGTTAGACTGTCATAACCTGCGTTCTGGTTTGGCTATGCAGTATTCCATATCAGAAAGACATATTAAATCCTTCTGTTTCCCACTAAGTCTCTAATTACCATATAGAGGAAAGTGTGAAGGAAATGGCACCACCTCTCTTGCACTGGCTGTAAGATTCTGTTTTACCTTGTGTCATGTCACCACAACAGATGTCATTCAGGTCACTAAAAGCAGGCATCTCTGTGCCTCCTTGCAAACAAATGGGGATATTTTGTTTTCAAGTGTGTCTTGCGCTGTGCACAGAGGTGAAAATTAGTTGAAATGAGTGAATGTATAAGCAGGATGCCTCTTGTTTGCTCCTGAGATGGAGATCTGGATCCTTGAACATCATCCATTTAGTCCTATAGGTGTTCTTATGGTTAATCCCATTTTCCCTGAAACCATAAAATAAATGTGCTAAAATCAGAGTAAATGCTTTGAATAGTTCTTTAAAGGACACTTGAAACATTTCTTACATATTTTTTGCCCTGTAGAAATGGTTGTCCTGGTTTCTGAAAAAGTTACTGAAGGTAACCAGCGATGCTTCTGTAACTGCAGGGGTTTTCTTATTCAGGTGATGTGGCAGGTGAGGCTGTCTTGCCTCAACATGGAGTATGTTAATATAATTCTTCATAAAGTTTTTACAAACACATCCTCTGCATCCCTGATTATATAATTAAAAAGTATAAGCATTGAAAATCCTTGTAAATACATATTTAAATCCTAAAGGATCTCCTTACACTGGAGTATTAGACTACATAGAAAGCTTAGAAATGAACTGTTACTATGGCCTGAAATATTACAACAATTATGAACATGTTGTCTTTATTAACTAAATGTCAGTAATGGTACTGGGAGTAGTGCACCCTGTACTTAAATTTAAACAATTTTAATATACTTGTAAACTGTCTTTCTGGCTAATAGACAAGCCAGACAAAACACGGGAGAAAAAAAGAGTAGGGTGTACAAGGAGAAGACCAGGAACTAAGACACAGAGACAAAAAAAACCTGAGACAATTCAGTCTGAGTGCAGTATCTGCTGTGCAGTATTAGCCAGGCACATATACCCAAAAAACCCCATAAAGGAACCATGGCATTTTTCCAGAAGTAGATTTCCCTGGGAAATATGTCACTTTGGCCAAAGTGAAAATGCACTAGTTGGTACTCCTTACCTCAACAGGGTAAACATGCTCATGAATAGCAGTATTTTTACATGACTACAGCTGCTCTTTTAACTCTCTGGATAAAGACCTGAATTTTGGGAGCTAAAGGTTACGAATTCAAATCCCAGTTTCCACTTGCAGATGTGTGTGTACATTTGGCTGGAAACAATGCTGTCTGTACATATACAGCCATGGATCATTGCAGTAGCACAAGTCAATTAGCCTTTGTGACACTCTGTCGTCCTGTGAAATAATTTTATGAATACTTCAGGGGATGTTGTCAGAAGGACACTGCTGAGAACTACAGGACACAAAGGCTAGCAAAATAACCACCTTTGCCACAGGTTTCCAAACACTTCGGTGTTTACAGACACCTGAACTTCTCTACATCTCTTTGGTCTCTCTTGGGAAATACAAGGGATAACAATTAACCTTTACTTATTACAAACCACAAAAAGCAATAGAGTCTCTAAGGTGGCATGCCTCATTTGAGCTTTCCACTGGTGTCTGCAATGAGACACATGTCAAGATAGGTAAAGCTGAGCCTGCTAATTACAGTGTATTTTTATAGGCCCCATTTTGCTTTTAAAGGCAATGATACACAGCAGTCTTCAGCTTTGACCTGCAATGTAGGAATCAAACCAGTATAAGATAAATCTCCAGTCATTCTTCAGTAGTTCCATTTCACCGGAAGCTATTCTGTGAAATAACAGAAGACTGCAGGTGGTTGTTCTCTTTTACCACCAAATTTATTTTTTTTTTTTACATTTTGTATTTCCATACCTCCCAGAAAGTCTAAATGAATCTCTCTTAATAAATATTGCAATTTTGTAGCCTTTTTTCTTTAAATTTGCCAGCTGCAAATGAAACAGACCTCTTGTCTCTTGTTTGTTTGTGGGTTTTTTGCCCTGCCCTTTTTTGAAGGGGAAAGGTGTGCATGAGGAAAACTTTTTATTTTCTTTTTAATATGACTTAAAAGTTGAAAAAATAACAGGTTATTAGTTTCTAGTTTTAAAATTCGTGTTTTGAGTTTCTCTCTTATGAAGGCATGAGAGATTTTTTTAACCTCATTGTTATGTGTTTTGTTTGTTTGTTTTTTTAGCTTTCCCCCCCACTGGAGAAGTGTGAAAAGGCTGCTTTTCTGAATAAAAACAAGTGTAAGTAAAAGAAAGCATAACTTTTTTCTTCAATTATTCCTCCTGCCTAATTTTGAAATATAAAAGAAATTTTTCATTTTACAGAAAGTTTACAGGAAATTATAGTGATTTTTCTTCCGCTCTATCCACTGGGCTTTCCTTCCCTTTTCAGTGTTTTTCACTGAAGACTCTATACGTGAGTCTTGCACATTGTTAGGAGGTGAAATTAGTGTAGACATGAAGTGCTAGATGTGTGGGAGGCTTAACAGGGGGCAACAGATGAGAGTAGAAAGAGAAGAAAAGAATTAAAAAAAGGAAAGAGCTCAAGATGTAATTGTTTTGTTACTGTTTGACATGTCTTGTAAAGAAATTGAGACAAAAAATGTAGGAAAACTTAAATGAAAATTCATGCCAAATAAAAAAAAAAAAAGTATTTTTTTAATAAATAGACTCCCCCTAGTGTAAAAACGATGCCTTTTCCTGCAGGAGGCTGTGAGATGGCCCTTGGGCACTGGCCAGCCCCATGCCAGCTGCACCCAGTTCCCCTAGCATCTAACGGAAGTCAAACATTAGACTAGGTTGGAACTGAAGATCCTACTTTTGAATTAACTCACTTCATGGCTGCTTATACAGGAATCCTATCAACTATCCCCTGCAGCCGTGGGGCCTTTCAGACCACCTCTGAGAGCCAGGCTCTTGGCTGCAGCTCTTGCTGTGTCCCACCACAGCTGTGGTTCTGTCCTGCCAGGCCTTGCTGCAGGCATGTTTGCTTCATTCCTCCCTGGGCTTTAGGCATCTGCAGCTTCACAGCTTTGGCCCGGCTATTGCTTACTGCCTTAACTGCGTATTCCTTGACCAGCTTCTTTTCTTGACATTGCTCAAGCAGACGGTGATGTCTGATCCTGGCCCACATTTCCAACATCTTGAGATGCATTACTTTTTACAAAGAAGTATTACTGCTACCTCTTCAGATTTTAAAATTTTACTTAAGCAAAGGCAAACTATAGGTCTTGCATGCCACAAGCATGCCACAGTCTAACCATGAATTAAAAAGAAGACAGTGTCGTTAAAAGCCTAGTATTGTACAAGCTTTGATAATGAATTATATACAGAGACAAGCAAGGTAATTATTCTATTTGACAGCCCTGTGCAAGCCTCATTTGCAAGGTTTAGTTCAGTTGTAGGCACCAGGTTTGAAAATTACCTCAGTATGTTGGAAGGAGTTGACAGCAACAAAAAGACTAAAAAGTTGAAAAATGAGGCCTGTGAAGAGAGGCTAAGAAATTTTGGCATGATCCAGTTAGAAAAAACAAAGATGAAGGGAGCCATAATAATTTTTAAAATAACTAAAAAAGGATATTGTAAGGAAAAGAGGGCTCATCAGTGAAGAAGAGGACAAGTGCAGTCTAAACTGCAGACTTAGGTGAAATATAGCTGGTGTGTTAAGGCTAGCTCCGTCTGAGAGTTGTGCCAGCGAAAAACAGGTAGAAGGTTGGATGTTGGGGTGAGGACTTTGTGGTGGCAGACAGTCACCTTCTGTCTTTCAATTCAAGTTGGCAAAGGAGGGCACCAGGAGTTCAGCTTAAGGGGCAGGAGGAGAACACCACTCATGCTATGGGGTTTTTGGGCGAGTACCCCAAAGTTGTACCTAGCCAACAAAATCTAATTACCTAGTTTTCTTGCTTCTGAATCCACAGGAGACTGAGGCAGTTTTCACCAGAGCTGGCTGGTATGGTATGACTTAGGCCCCACTTTATTTCTGTAGGACTAGAAGAGGTTGTCAAGGGAGTGCGGAAATGGCTGTCTTAGGTATGGTTGAGGTGAGATTTGGTATCTCTCTAGTAAGAAGGGTTTACGAGTAATGAAATCAACTGTGTTCCTTGCAGAAGAATGAAAGTAACCTACTAACAATCCTGTGTCACGGTATTGATTCTGTTCTTATATTTTCAGTGCTTTGAAGCTGCTATGGTCTATTGGTTCATAAGGTTACATTTACAGGTTGTCCCTAAACACTAGCTTTTACATAGTCTGCATTTTAACATTCTTTAAGTGCATATCGATATGTTCTGTCCTCTGTGCAAACCACAATCAAAGAAATCCCATTTCTGCAATGGCTAATGAGGAACCAGAGTGGTAAAATAAACAGAAGAAGGAATTACAGTGTCAGGAAGCTCGACCAAAGAAATGTCACCTTCAGAGAAACAGCAACTGAGAAATGACCTTTCACTTTATTACAGTGTGCCAAATTTGGCTGGATTTAGTCAAGAACCTACAATTACTGAATATGTAAAAGTGTATACTCTTATTCATGAGGAAGCTGAATAGAGTTGGGGGGGCTTATGTCATAGAAGCATGTATTATGAAAGATGTGTTTGACACACTGACAAGTACCATGACTGAAATTACAGCTGAATTACGCAATTAGATTTTATTAACTATACATATTATTAAGGATTTTTCATTACAGAGGAAAGGATGTCAGGGTCCTGGTGATTGTACTGACCTCTTGTGCCACTGGGAAAGAAGTAGAGAGGCTTCGAAAAGAGCAATATAGTTCCTATTTAATCTTTAAATAAGAAAAAAGGTCAAGGAACCATTGCTGCTATTTTATTTCTCTCAAGTCTTCACCAAGGAGGCATCCCATTTTAATGTGCATTGCCTTAAATTTGTACATATTAGTAAAATATAAATCACTGAAACATTACATACTTTAGAATGAACTTTGCACTGTTTATAGCAGAACTTACAAAGTGTAGTATGTGCATGTATATGAATCCTCAAAATTATGTAACTAACCTCTGGAGGTTTCTCACTCTAATTCACTTAATTGCTGATACAAAAAAAAAAATAGAAAAGAAAACCCTCCAACAGGAGGATCTTATTTAAGATCTTTGTAAAGATGCCACACACATTCACTTATCATGCCAAAGGAAGAAAAAAAAGTTTATATATAAAGTTTATTATTTATATAATAAATTTATGTTTATTATGTTATTTAAAAATTAATAATTACAGATAAGTAAATGAAGGTGAGCATGCAGAAAACAGTTGGCTCAAGACAGGTAGGGAAAAAACCCAAACAAGATTGCAAGAACTGGTGTAAGTACAGGGTTTTCCTCTCTCCTTCCTGAAGTCCGCTAGTTATGCTGCAATTTTGGCAAGAAGCCCAAGTGTTCCTTAGAATTTTTACTTCCCTTCCAAACTGGGAGTGACTCTTTCAGAGTATGTGCATCCCAGTTTTTCAAATGGCAGATTGCGCAACAGCAACCATACCAGAGCTGGTCCTTTATCACCAGCTTGGTCTGACTCTTTTCAGTAGGTGGAGCAGTAGAACCTTACCCTTCTTCAGCCTCCACTTTTGCAACATGCAGAAAGCTATATTAAAAGCATGCTCAATTAGATTCTGGAATTAATCCTTCAGGATTTAGGAAGCGCCAGTACCAATGCTGCAATACAACCTTATCTCAGTCCCTTGGGCATGTATGCTTTATGTGTGCCTTCAATTATATGATTGTTATTTTTTGCAGTGGGATGCAGCAAAGGAACACCGATATTTCAGTGGAAACCCATGGAAATTCAAGTTCAACTCTGGGCAGTGGTCAGCAGCATACCAAAGTGCACACAGGTACTCTTGCCTATCTTTAACAAACTTCAGCCCCTGCTTGTCTCACCCTCTGTAAGTTGTCCCTGTCCCAATCTTGTCACTTTTCCATTCATGGCCTCCTTTCCCGTTCTTTTTGCTTAACCTTTGCTTAACCTTTGCTTAACCTTAACTAGAGGCTTCTTATCCTAATCCCAGTCTCATGCCAGACCTCATTTGCCATCTGTTTTCTTTCAGAGTCTGGCCCTGACATTCACTTGCTTGCTTTTCACACCCAGGCCTATTTCTCCCAATCCATTCCCCATTTTTCTTTGGATGTAGCTTTTGTTCTGTGTCTCTCTAATTAGACAGATTCCTTTCCTCTACTGCATGGATTCCTACAAGTCAGTGATGTGACCAGGACTCTGTTTTCATTCCTGGTGTCCAACAAGCTGAGAGTGGCCATTATTAAGAATGTCCTTTTGAGCTGCCATAGGTGTTGGGGCTGCACTGTGATCATATACTCCATAGTATGAGTTGTCTGGTCAGCCCTCTAAGTTCAAGCCTGCAATGAGGTTGGAAATTTCTGAGGTTTTAGGTGTTTAAGTTCTAATAGTTCTCCCTTGCAAATAATGATTTTTTTGTTCAGAGCCTGGGGATATAGAATGTTTCAAAACAAAAGTCTCAGACATATTTTGTTATATATTTTTGCAAGTCTCATGCTCAGAAAGAGATGAACTAAGCAGTCATCTGACATGGAAAATTTCAGCTCAATCACTTAACATTTGGTCAAATTATAAGAAACCAAATATAAAATAATAGAGCAGAAAGCAATGAAAAGATGCCATACTGGGTTTGGTCTTGAATGTACACAACACTTAATTCAAGAAATAATAGTGGGAGAGATGCAGCCACAATATAATCAAAATTATAGTGGGAGAGAGCAAGTTAAATAAATTCAGTACACAGACTTTCAGTTTAAGGAGAGGGAACTACATAAAAATGAGGTCCATTCTCAAAAAAAACCCTTATAAGGAGCAGTCTGAAAAGCAAGAGACCTAAAAGCACCCTAAAGGCTATTAAAAGTTACTGTGTTAGAAGCCTAGGTAAAAATTGTACCACAATTCAAAAAGAAAAGAAAGCAGTCCAAAATTCCCCTTCATGGCTCAATGTGAAAATGATGTAGTCCATCACAAGAAAAAGGAAGGCTTCTAAGAAATGGAAGGCTTGCTCAAATCAGAATAGGAATGCACATAAAAGTGGCAGGTCAATTTCAAACAAGAAATTAAGAAAGCTAGAAAGAATTTGAGGAGAGCCTTGCAAAGAATGCAGAAGCTGATAGTAGAGAATTCTGCAAATACACCAAAAGCAGGAAACCAGCCGAGGATTAGTGGGACCACACAATGGCCAAAGGGGCTGCAGCAGATAGAGGAAGCTCAATGAACTCTTTGAGTTGTTTTTCACAATCAGAAACTGTCTGATTCCCAATTCTGATGCATTCTTTGTAGCAGATAAGTCAAAAAATAGATCAATTTGAAGTAAACATACAGGATGTATTCGTCCAAATAGGCAAGCCAGATGTCAGTAAGTCACCAAGACTGGATAACATCCACCCAAGAGCCCTGAAGGAACTAAAATATGAAATACCAGAACTGCTGGCTGTGATATGTAATATAATAACAAAGAGCCACTGTGCTGGAGGGTGGGTGCATGGCCATCTACAAAATTGCCAACTTCCATCTACCAAAAGGGCTCTGGATGGGATCTTGAGAACTACAGACCAGTGAGCCTTACTGTCATTCGTAGCATAATGGTAGAGTACCATTAATAATAATAACAACAACAACAACAGCAAAACAAAACCACTACCACCACCACCAATAATAATAATAATAGGATCAGTGAGCACATGGATAAACTTGGCCTGTTCAGAAGGAGTCAGGTTGGCTTCTGTAATGGGAAATCCTGCCTCACTAAGCTTAAGTTCTTTGATGGTGACAATAAGAATAAGGATAAAGGGGATCCATTGGACATAATATGTTTAGATTTTCAAAATGCCTTTGCCAAGGTTCCAAAGAATAGAATAGAATAGAACAGAATGGAACGGAACAGAAAAAAATAGTTCCAGTTGGAAAGGAACCTGCATCATCTAGTTCAGCTGCCTAAGATTATTAAAGAAAGTAAATTGCAGTGAGACTGGAGGAAAGGTCCTGTATGGACTGAAAACTGGACAAAGGATGCGAAGGAAAGAGTAAGGATTAATGGGCATTTCTCAGGATGGAGAAGAGTCAGCAGTAAGGTCCCCCAGGAACTGGTCCTGGGACCAGTTTCATTCAGTATCTTCATCAAAGAGCTGGAAAGGGGCATGAACAGTGAAATCTTGTGGTTTGCAGGTGATTTTGCATCACAGATTTTAGTGTAGATAAATGTGTTCTAATGAAAAATAATCTAATCCTTACCTACATGATGTGGAACTCAGAACTGAGGTGCTGAACTCCTGAATTCAGGAGAGAGATTTTGGAGTCATTGCTGTCACTTCTCTGAAATAACGAGCTCAAGGTGCTGTGGCAACAAAAAACAAAAAAAAACCCAAAAAACTCCAAGGAAAGTACTGAGTACAAAAGAGAGATTACGTTTTGTCACCATACAAAGCTGTGATGTACCCACATATTCAGTACTGTGTGCAGTTCTGGTTTCTGTATCTCAAGAAGCAGGCAGTGGAATGAAAGAAGATACAGAGAAACTCAGTCAAAATGCTTGTGGTGATGGAGCAACCTTGTGAGGAGAGACTAAAAAAGCTGGTATTCTTCAGTTTGCAGAGAAGGTTGAGGATGTGATAAAGGTTCACAAAATCACAGATGTGATGGATTAGCTAAATCTTACTAATATCAGGAAGCTCAGGAAGGAATTAGGTAACTTTATGAACAAGATGTACATAAAAGGATTCTAGAATGACTATGCAGGAAAGTAACCTCTAAAATCTCTACAACAACAGTGAATGCTGGAGCAGTGCAAGGGGAATGCATTGCCAATAGTTGCCAAATTCACATGCTCTCCTTAAATAGCTTTTCCTTTTGTTATTATCCCCCCGGCTTCCCCATTGAGGGTCAGACATTAGCCAAACTCCCATAAAACTTCCCAGTGAGAAAGATCTAAGGGAAAAGTAAAGAAACGAGAAAAAAAACCAAAACTGTTTGAGGATGCAAAAACAACTCATGGTACGATACTAAAAAAAGGGAAGGGGTATGAGGGTTAGAGTATCAATAGATACTCTAGATTTCTATCAGTAGATAGGGAAGTGGAGAGAAACAGAGGAAAGCACCCAGGTGTGCCTGCCGCTCCCTGTAGACCTCCAAGAATGAAAAAATTGAAACAGTTGCCAGAACACCCCCTCCTCCCCATTCTTTTTCCTACTGTCAGAGACACAATACCAAGCTGGATGGATCATTGGTCTTACCCCAGAGGACGTTTCTTATGACTAAATGGTGTAATATTGGAGGCATTCTTGGCCGTCCTAGAATTGTAGGAAAGAGTTGTGACAGGTTCCACAGAGACTTACTGCATAATTTGCTTCTGTGTTAAAAAACCTATTTAAAGCACAGTCTCAGTTTCCAACTGAAAGAAAAGTATAGGGTATTGGGTAGAAAACAAGTAATATATGAACGAAAATGCTAAGGGAAATATTTAGGATGGATATAAGAATGTAAAGCTGTTTCTCACATAAGTCAGTGCTTTTTAATCCTTTTTGATTTCCAGTATGGGTGTATAGCAAATTTAACCTACTTAGAATAAGTTTGCTACTTTGAATTTCCTTTTGCAGATCCCTTAGTTCTCTCTGAGTTCTGGAGACCACAGGTTGATAAACACTACAGAAAAGATATCATCTTGGAAGTTACCTACTTCTAGATTCTTTCTGCAAAGTAAGAACAAATCTGCATGGAGACTGACCAGATTATAACACCAATGATCATGCCGTAGTTCTTTTGTAGAGCTGAGTAATTGTATAATGCATAGCTGACTTTGGGGCTTAAGTTTTTAGACAGATGCTCATCTGTTTAGAAAAGCAGAGGGAAGGCTACAAATATCACATATGATCTCCCCCTATGGTGCATCTGTTCAGCTCAGACTTGCAAGGCACTGGGTTGTCATTATTTGTGAAAGTGGGTCACAAACAAAAACAAAATTCTAGATGGTGAGGCTTACATGTCAGGAGGTAGTTTTGTATTTTTTGTTCCTCCAGGGCCTAATAAGGATAACTGTGCTTATCCTTCTTTATGATTCCTAGGTGCTACTGTACTGAATTAATGAACGCATCTGTTTCCCTTTCTCTGATACCAATCAAATGCCACACTGTGAAACAGAACTTCAGCTACAATAAATCAACATAGGTCCGTTACAGACAATTTCATTTACAGGGAGTGAGAATTTGGTACTGTATTTTGTATGTGAAAAATACATGACCTTGAGAGAAAAGAGAAGAGAAGAGAAGAGAAGAGAAGAGAAGAGAAGAGAAGAGAAGAGAAGAGAAGAGAAGAGAAGAGAAGAGAAGAGAAGAGAAGAGAAGAGAAGAGAAGAGAAGAGAAGAGAAAAAGAGGAGACCGACCCTGTATCTTTTGCTATCTAACGATTATGCAAACATTTCTGGTAAAATAATAGAAGACTTCTGGAGACCATTTGGTGAAGAGAAGAAATAGATAATAATTTGACTCTAAAGCTAAATTATATGGAGACATGCCACATATTAATTATTTTACATCGCCCACTTTCCTCTGACTAGAGCATGTGGGCCTGATTGTGACAGTACTAACAAATAGTCCCATCATATATCAGTCCTATTAAGAGAGAAAGAAAGAGAGATCCAGTTAGGCTATTTTTTTATCTTCATACCACTGCCTTATCACTTTATAATTTTGAAATTAAAACCTTTTAAGAGAAACAATACCACAGTGCTAGAATAAAGCTTTCCAAAACTTCAAGATCCTGATTCCCATCTGCTTCACTCCTTCTGTAGTAATTTTTGGCCCTGCAACACTTTATGATGTTAATCTGGTAAAACGTTATACCTTCTTTGTATAAGCATTAGTGTCCCCACCAAGATAAGATGGTAAAATCAGGTCCAGTGGGCCCATTTGCTTCTATTATTCATTGAAAAATATGTGTGTGTGTACATGCCTATAACTGAACCAGTAAAACTTTTGAATACTGAAGTCAACATTGTAAATTGGAGTGGGAGCAATTCTGCCTCTTTTTCCTTCTATCCTTGCCACTCCAACTGTTCTCTTATCTCTTTTGTTTCCTTTCTTTCTGTTGCTTTTATTTTAATTCTCTATGCTTATTTTTCTCTTCCTTTTTCTTTCTCTGTAGCTATCCTGCACTTACCCCTTAATATTCCACTTGTTCATTTTATTTTGAAAATGGCCAATATACTCACTATTACATCTCAAATCAATTTCATTTAGGACCCAGTTTTGATCACCACTGAATCTGAGCACTCCCTTTCCTTATGAGGGCTAAGGAATACATCACAACTCTGCATCACTAAAGGTATTGTAATCTGGACCTTTGTGTTTAAACAATTATTTTTCAGATTAATTCATTTACCATTTGAATTGTAATTTGTGTGAGAAAGTTTACAGATGGAAAATGGGTAAAACACGAAGAATGACTGCTTCAGAGGACTAATTGTTCACAGCCCTCACCTTTGTTTCATACATCAACATGTACCTTTTGTAATTAAATATGTGAAATTCCTTTGAAAACAACATGTGCCACGGAGTACATCTCTGAACTGCCTGTCCAGATACACATCCTGGTGAGTGAGATAACCTGGGACTTCTGGAGAGATTTTTTTATTGGATGTGCTACTGACTAGACTGCTACTATTTATCTTCCTGAACCCTTTTTCAGAGTACGTAGTCTTTTATTTGACTCACCCCAAAAAACATGTTGGTTTTACATAAGCTTGAATGCAATTCATTGGTGTGAGGCAGGCTGACACACAGGGGTTGGAACAGAACTGGCCAGTCTGTGCCCCTTGAGCTGCCTGTTGCTAACAATTTAAGTACAACTCGTGTCCTGGCTGGCACGGGGGCTGTGGCATAATCCCTGATCTCAGAAGCAGTGAATCAGCGAGAGCCTCCAAGGCCAATATCGGTGGATTTCCCTGGCCTCTGCCTATTTGTCTAGCTGAGCCCCATCCCTTGGGTGAACTCTGCAAGGCCAAATCATCACCAACCTCTCTGAACTGTTCCCATAGCCTCATTGCTCCAGAACAGGATAGGCATTTTGAGGCTTTCAACACAGTGAGGTTTTTGATGAGACGTTTGGAGGGCTTAGGAGATCAGACATTCTGCGAAAAGACTGTGAAATAGTCTGATAGGTTATGTTTTTAAATTATTTCTTTTCCTCAGCCACAGTAAATTTTATCCAAGCCATATGATCCTCAAATTACCAATACAAATGGGAATACAATTAATAGTGGTGCCATATCTTTATAGGGACCATCACATTTTTGTGCCAGGAAGGCATACCTTTTATTCTATTAAACTGAGCAAAAGTCTTCTCCTGGGCCTCATCTTCTCTGTATGGTGACATCTTTTCAGGAATACATCATCATCAGAGTGCTTTGTCCCAGTAATGTATTACACTAATACATCTGTTGCTTTAATGATATATTAGTGTAATACCTTATCAGAGTGATGCATACCAATGATCTATTACTCAAAAGGTGGTGCCATTCAGGAATGAAAGAATTCATGGACATATTCAGTATAATTACACAGATAAAAGCCAACATACATTACACTGGAATCTGCTTTCATGGAACCTAGAACACCCGTATTATGCTAGCCTGTTTGGTGCCATTTTCTAGTGCCATTGCACTAGATTTGTAATGCTGGGGTTGTTACATCTCTTTTAAACCTTTTAAATATAGTAAGAGCAACTACCATTAACCTCGGGTCACTGTGAAGCAGACTGTATCCAGTTACATTATTTTTACTATATAGTAGTACAGTACTTACTTACCCGTAACCATATGAAACCAAGTAACATTAACCTCCAGATAGTCTGAAGAACATATCATATCTCATTATAATAATCTGGGCTTCATCCTTTGCTTGACTTTAATTATTGTCCATTCTCAAACATTTTCAGTTACATGACAATTGAACTTCAGCCTGTCATTAACTGTAGGCCTCTTTAATCTCAACCTTCATTTTCTTTACTTTTTTTTCATTACTTTAGCCACTGAAAAACAGATGAAGTCAGTCTGATTTACATTGTTTTGTGTAGTATGTTAATTAAATGTTTCAAAACACCATCCAGAGATTGTGGCAAAAAACAAGTTCAACTTTCTATTTTTTAAACTTTCACTGTAAAGAAGGGTAAAAACCATAAAACAATGATATCAAAAACTCAGAGCTTTTCCCCCTCTGCCTTAACTTCCTCGCTAATTGGGTCCAAGCTAAAGAGAAAGAGAATCAGAACCAGAACATTTTGGCTTGTGGTAATTTAACTGAGGTATTGATTGGCTTATTTATGTTTCTTCTAAATACACTTTACACCAAAGTGTGAAGAGAGTTGCTTAGTAGACCTCCAACTTGTTTCAGTTCATCAGAGCTGGGGAAGGTGAGTAGGTACTTCTAGAATTTATGCCAAATAATCCAACACTGAACAATTAGTAACTTACATACTGACACAAATGAGGGAGAAAAGAACAGGCAAAATATTTATAGTATGTAAATACTGGATTTTTTTTCTCTTTAATTCTCTTCTGTTATCTTCAGCTTCATTGCCAGTGACAGGTATCATTTTAATTTGCAGAGAGGATTGCTAAAGCAACTTTCAGGAATGTATTTAGTGAGGTGGTAAACTGAGTTCACAGAAAGCTGTAAGTGACGATACAGTATGATGGATGCAGAACATCCTACTCTTTCATTCCGGCTCCTCCAAGGTCACTCAGCTGACCTGTGACCTTCCAGGTTGGAAACTGCTGACCCAGATCTTTCTCCTGCTCCACGGGGGGATGAAGGAGCAGAAGGTGTCTTTGTAAGAGTCTGATGCAAGAAGTAAAGTGCTCTCATCAGCAGAGCAAGGCTGAGAAGAGCTTGTGTAAGTGTTATGGAACGGCTAAAGCAGAAGGTGGCGTAACAGGTTCCAGCAGAGTGAGGTCTGTGGCAGTGCGAATGAGGCAGCAAGATACAGATCGGTGCAGAACTTCCGGGGCAGCAAGTGGCAATAGCACTGGTGGGGGCCTGTCTGTCAGAAGGCTTATCACAGCCAAACTAAGCCTTGGCTCGTAAAGCCTCAGGGTCTGAGAGGAGGTTGCTATAGCTGAGTTGTCTGAGTCATCATCCTGTAAAACCCTTTGGTTTTTTGTTGTGGTTTTTTTTTTATACTATAATCTCACTTATAATCTGGGAATTCATAGGTGGGGCTATCCTACCTGATCTCTGTCAGAGGTGGAAGCCGCCTGCTAGTACAGCAATGCAGGAAGTATGGCCTGACAAACCCTAAACCTCAGTAGGACTGACCTCCAGGGCCAGGCTAGAAATCAATTTTACCTGAAAGTATAATTGCTCAAGTCACTGTACTAGGATATTTGCAACCTTTCCTGCTCTTCTTACCTGAGGAAACTGGTTGTTTCACTGAGTATTTACTAGAATTCATCATTCCTGAAAATCTACAGGATCTGGCAGCTGAAGTTTCTATACTGTTAGCCTCCTGGTTGTGGTAGGTCTACTATATTCCTCGTAGAAGTCTGATGTATGACAGAAGCCTTCCAAAGCATTATTAGCGAACATGGTAGCTGTTAATTCTGATAAACTGCAGGTGAGCAAATAGACCTTTGTGTAACTTGCCTTGTGTGCAGAGCAATTAGAAGGGACAAATTTGGTATGGGAAGAGAGACTAGCAGGTGGGCTTCTGATACGGCTGCTCTTCTTGTGTACATACTTACAGAGCTTATGCAATAACAGACACATTAACAGCTCATGATATGTAATATATTCAGGGTCACAACAGCCTAGTAAGGTAGGGGGGGTGTTAGTCTTTTCTCAAGAGATGGGAATCTGCATGGAGAAAGAGAATAGAGTGCAATGCTTAACAGTGTACAGCAGGCTAGGGGACTGCAGGCAAAGTGTGTGGTCTTACCCGGCATGGCTATAATGGCCATTCAGTCATGGGCAGCCCTTGTTTTCTGCTTTAGAGGTGCAGTTTGTGGGGTCTTTGGGAACCCATCTGAATGATGAGTGCCTTTGGGTTTTTGTTTTTCTGAGTTAATTTTAGCAACATCTGTTGTCCAATCTTGTTCACTGTGTGCTACACAAACGCTTTTGCTAGTGTGGTGCAGAAAAGGAGGAATGATAGACAAGGTGGGTAGCAATTGCTTACATTTGCTCAAATTGTACTGCCACTGAATGTCAAACCATGCCATGTTACCACGCTGTTTCAGATTATGTGTAATGGCTTAGGACACAGCACTCCTGTTAGTTAAGTAGCATTCCTTTTAGTTAAATGAATGATGGGGTGACAACTGATTTTTAAGTTAGAGTTGGCCTTTAAGCCAGGTTTAGGTATCTACAAATTTGATGTTTTGGGCAGAGCCAGTCTTTCAGTTACCTCTGTAGTCCATGGAGAGAGCAAGGCATCTCCAGAGAAATTCATCCTACCTTCCACAGGATGGGGAACAACTTCCAACTGGTACTGCTTAACTTTTTTGACAACAGGTAACCTAGAAATCTAGGTTATGTTAAATGACTGCCTCTATCATAGTGAAGACTAGCAGAATTTGCATTTGCAAAAAATTGCTAAAACTCCCCACGGCTCGTATCTTTCATTCATTTCAAAAAGTTTAGAAACAAAACCTGACACTACTGCATGTCTGAAACTCTGTCAACAACAAAGTGGCTAGATTAGCTGGAATTGATTTGAGAGGGGAGAACTGTGAGGCGGCACACAACCTCTGACAGCTTACCTGTGTTCCTCTGGTACAGGCTGCTACCTACACAGTACAGTCCCCTGCAAAAGCTTAGTATATCACCCTATGTTTTTCTGTTTCTTAAAATAGAAAAAAAGCCCCTAAAACAATGAGATTGGAAATCTGAACTGGAAAATGGTAAGGCAGAAAGTGAAATCAACAGAATCACAGAATCACTAGGTTGGAAA
>NW_010559908.1:0-7773 GCF_000687285.1 Phaethon lepturus
CTCGTGGGCTGCTCCTGGCTCCGGCAGCCGGACAGGCCCGGGCAGGGCTGTTGTACTGTGGGCGGGCCTGCGGTTTATAGAGAATAACGGTGCTTGGCGAGGACAGGCCTCTGGGGGGGCTCATGGGAGGAGGCGGGTATAGCCTCTACGTCAGCCACACCTCTCTGGAGAAGCGCGTGTGCTGTCCGTAGCAGCTGCCATCCTTCCAACGGCATCTCTTTTCATTTGTGCCCGAATATTTTGTGTGGGTGTATTTCAAGCAGGAACATGACATTCTTCTGATCAGTTTTTTGAAGCTGCTGTGGCTTTTGCATGTCACTGATGAATCCCTCCACTATAAAATCTCCTGAGAAGAGACAGAGTTCTTCTTTAAAATGGGTGCATGTCTGGAAAATGGCCATTCCAGGGAATGCGTCCCATCGCCCCATCACCAGGGAATGGTGCTTAGCAGGGTTAAGCACCCATCTGAGACCTGGCTATTGTACATAATCCTTGTAATGCTGCATACAGAAGAGTTTAAAGAAAAGAGCTTGTTCTGGCTGAGCTGCCCCTGAAGAACAATGTGAACCACACTTGGCATTTCTTCATTTTGATCATCTGGTCGCTGGTATAAAATGGTCTTCTCAGGTTTTGTAGAAGACTTGACTCTTACTGTTACCGTGAATAGAAGAAGAAATAAAGTGCAAGCCAATCTTTTTGCTTTCCCTTTTCAATGTGCGAAGGACCGCAGTGGTCTGCAGCAGTCTAAAGACTTGTGATGCATGGAAATGTGGGCAACTTGATTTCAAAGTAGATCTGACTGATTTTGTTGATAACACAAGATATGTCTGCAAGAGCAACGAAGACAAATCTCACTTGCATATGCAAAGAGCATTATGATCCATTTCTTTTCAGGATCAGGAAAGTAATGGGTTTTGCACAGGAGAAGAAACCTAGTAACAGCCCAGTGTCACCTTTGGGTCCGTGTCCTGTGGTTTCACTCTTGGCTGGTAGTCGTTGCATGTGGAGTGAACAGTCTGGTGCCTGAAGACGATGGACAATACTGAGTCCTGTTCCTGGTGCTGTTGCTGATTTGTGAAATTCTCATGTCCAGCTGCAGAAAACAAGCATTTTTATAGATAAGAAGACCGTATGGCAGAGCTCTGTCAGCAGCTTGTGTTTGCCTTCAGAACACCTGAACTGTGGCCATCTTCATAAGAAGATAGTGTCTGTGCTGCAGAAAAGACTGATGTGGTGGTGTTGCCCTGAAGTGTTAAAGCTACTTCATGTTCTTACCATACTTTCTGTTCTGTGTATGCTGCTGGTTTACTTCCAGTGTGCTACATGTCTGCAATGCACAACTGCATTACAAAATTGTTAGGAGGAGCTGGAAGCTAATGTGTATGAATTAAAGCTAAAGCCAAGGCTTTTTGTCCATCATGAGTGAAGAGCCTTTTAAGATTATGTGGATCAGTGCATAAACCAAATTCTTCTCTAAGGAATGGGAATGGAAACAATAGAAGAAATTTTTAAAAGCAAAAAAAACCCCAAACCAATCCATGACAAATAAACAACCCACCTGCTCCCCCAAGAAAAAAAAAGAGCAAAAAACCCCACAACAAAACCAACCCAAGAACATCATAGGGCTTTTGATAATCGAGACTCTTGCCTTTTGGACTATTCTCGCTTGCTGAGGAAAACCACACCTTCTTGGACAAATTTCATTTTGGTGCTAAGGATGTTCTTGTAGTCATGGAGATAGAAGCTCTTTAAATTGCAGTTAAAAATTAGCCACCTAACTGTTGAGATGCAGGAGGAAGCCATAACTTTTTTTTTCCTGTTTTTTTTAAGACTTTCTTTTTTAGTATGTCCAATGTTGAGTACTCAGTCTGAAGTGCTTTACAGAAGCCAGTTTGTCTTGTCCCTGAACTTGAGGACTTGCATCAGGCCTTTTTCAATAGCTTCTTGATGCTTCCATGTCTGAGGGAAGTTTCACAGCATGTACCTGAATCACTTCAGTTGCCGTATTTTTTTAATAAAAATACCACTGTGCTTTTCCAAGCATTCCAGATGCTTTTCTTGATGAATAGTTGAACAGGGGCAGACTTTTTATTAGGACCTGTAGCGATAGAACAAGGGGTAATGGTTTTAAACTAAGAGGGTAGATTGAGACTGGATATAAGGAAGTAATTTTTTACGATGAGGGTGGTGAAACACTGGCATAAGTTGCCCAGAGAGGTAGTAGGTGCCTCATCTCTGGGAACATGCCAGGTCAGGTGGTTGAAGATGTCCCTGCTCATTGCAAGGGGGTTGGACTGAATGACCTTTAAACGTCACTTGCAGCCCAAACTAATGTGAAAGTTCTTTGAGATCCTAGAATGAAAATCACTGTGGGTAAGCACGTGAAAATTACCTGTGTGGTGTTTTTATGACTTCCCAGAGCCACCTACTTGCCTTACATAGGTTTTCCTTAAAAATTAAATGCTTCTACTTTAAGGTACTTCCAAAGCTGTTCATTGCGATGATCACAAAAACACACCTGAGCCCAATGAACTTGTGTTTGCATAATTTGAATATTTGTAATGCAAAATTGAAGGAGTTTGTTAAAAATTCAACAGCTGAAATTGTCTTCTAACAGTAGGTAGGATTTAGCTTGTGATTGACCTTGAAGTTTTTCCTGCAACTAGAATTGTACTGTTGAATACAGCTGGAGTGGAAGAAGGTCACTCAAACAGAAATACTTCAAAATGACCAAATGATGGACTTGAGGAATAAACAGACCAGCAACATCTCTCCACCCCCCAAGCTCTCCCATTTTTTCTTGTGCATGTTTTCTGTTCTGGCCTGAAATGGAGTGCAGTACTGAGAGGATCTCTTGTTCCTGATGCAGATGCCAAACTTAAACATTTTCCCAGATGTCACTTCCTTCAGAACAAAAATGAAGTCTTACATCTTTCATTAATAATTAAGTACTTGTCTGACTGTGCAGGATCAGGAGTTCAACTGAGTTCGAATAGGGGTGATCCTTTAAGAACTGCTTACAAAATAAGCTTTTTATTCCCTTGGGATGTTACTCCAAATTGTTGTTTGTAGAGGTGTTTGAAATTGGTCACGTTCTACAGAGTTGTCTGACTTGACATTTTGTAACACAAATGTCAATAAATTTGCAGCATTGGACTTCCCTGTTCTGTTCCTTGTCAAGCCTGCACTCCTGCATGGAGCCGTCTCAAATGAAAGTTGTAGGAAGGTCCAAGCCAGTCTGCTTCTGCCAAGATGAGTTATTGCTGAGACTATAGATTTTAATAACGCTCCCCCTCCCATTTCCACGTGTCATTTCATCAGTTGTATGAACAGTAAGAGCTGTATTTCAAGTGCTCTGGCTGATGGTGGTTACTATTGCATCTGTTGATGCCTATCTAGCTCATGCTTAAGTGTTTCTGGGTAATGGGCAAGCTCTGATATGCTCCATTTTGCCAACAGCTTGCCTCATGTTTTTTAAACTTACGTTGCAAGTAAAAAAAAATCCCAAAACTCAGTTTTTTGGGAGGTGGGGCAAAATTGTCACCAGTTGATAATAGTGGATGATAAAAGTATTTCAGGCACTTTTGACTGTAAGGCAAGACCATGTTTTTTGTTAAAGCGGAGTTAATTTGATCCGGCCAAAGCAATTCATGTGATTTTAATTAGATAAAAATTTTTGTTAGTGATAAATAGCTGGAGTGGATTTCACTTGCTTATAGCAAGGCTTCACTTTGCCTGTGTCAGTACAAGAGTTTCCAGTTTTGGTAGATGTTCAAGTTGAGTATGTTGTCAGGCTAGGTGGAAATCATGTTTTCTCTTGCCTCTTTTCTTACCATCTACTGCTATGTTTTCAGCTATTTTGTTCCAATACCTTTCTTTGGAAATCCCTATTTGTATCTTATTTGCATCTTTTCCTTAGTTTGGAACATTCTTTAAATTGTAGAGTAAAAGCTGCTAATGAAACGTAGTTACTAGTGCTAAACCTTCCATTTGCTTATGGGTTATTCCTGACATGGGTTACTTCCTAAATAAAATTCGGGGATGTTGATTTGTGGAGCTGAATAGGTGCTTGTAAACTCGAGGGAACACTTGAAATCTGTGTGCAGGAAATCCTACTCAAAGGAAAGAATACCAGGTTTGAGCTTCTGTGGAGGCTCTCTAAGCGCTCTGATTGGGAAGATAGTCTTCAAAAGAAGATAGTCTTCAAAACACTGTTCCCTTCTGTTTCTTGTCTCTGCGTGGGCAAGTGGGAGCTTGCAGAGACGGAAATCTCCGTTCTCATGGTTCCAGTGATAACTTTGAAAGCTGATGCGTTTTACCTCTGATTGGAGCTGTGTTTGATGACATTGAAGATGGATATGAAAGTTCATTTTGTGATTATAGCGTTATGGACAGCTGTATATTTTATGTGTGGGAAGTACCTATGTATCTGTTCTTTGAAAGCTGAAAATATGAGTAATTATCCCTTTCTGTTTGGTCACCTCTTGGCCTTTTTGTGCAGTAGTGAAAGCAGGCTGTATGTGAAGAGGTTTCATACCAACTGAAAACATGTTGATAAAAACAGTTTCTGAGGAGGAGAATGGCAGGCTGGCTGCCAGCCAGCCTGAAATTCAGGGTTGAGATACTTCAGTAGTATCCAAATCAAATACCCAGATTGGATGCATCGATATATGTCTTTCCAATATCTATCTATAACGAACAAGTCTCATGCGGCACAAACATCTACTACCATGGTTTAGTGGTCGACTTGGCAGTGTTAGGTTAATGGTCAGACTTGATGATCTTAAAGGTGTTTTCCAACTTTAATGATTCTGTGATTATGTGACTCAGTCTCTTCATCAAGCATTCTAGAGGAGCAACAAATTCCAGGAACTGTTTCTCCAGGTCTTGTACCTGCTGCTAATATTGGGGCTGATGTGGCTTGTCTACATTTGAAATAATTGTTAGATTTTGAAAATAGGTCACCAAGTTGGGTGTTCAGTGGAGGTATTACATTAATGTTGGCAGACAATGTATTGTAATGATTTTATTGGCTTGTTTAAGGTTTTGTCACCTTGTATCTTCTTTCAAGGTTGAGGCATATAATTAATGGCTTTCAAACAGGTGCTGCTTATAAAAGGTGGCAAGTTAAGAGGCTGGAAACTAAACATGGCTTTTGAGATTGTGCTGAAGTAGAACCTGGCTAGATGATTTTAGCATTGAGTTTGGAAGGTAGTATAGTACAGTGATGGCAGAAGACTGTCTTTCTCTGGATTAGGAGCAGTTGCAGCTATTGGAAGTGTCCAAGGATCTGGAAGCTTCTTCCTGTCAGAAATAACTGCTGCAGAGTGAATTTGTGCATGGAGGAGATGGACCTTATAGATAATCCTCATCTGTGTCTTTTACACATTGACAGCAACTAAATACTGCCTATGTAGTGAATAATTAAGGATTTATGTGAATTGTTGACTGGTTCATTAGGTCAATAATCTTCTCTGTTGTGTCTGTTTACCATGTGATATTTTTTAGACCATAGTGACCAGCAGTTTGTTGAATCAGACTCCACAGAGCAGCATGTCTGCTGTGTGTCTGCCTCTGGTAGACAGTAAAACACTCATTTCTAGTCTGCTGTCAACAGCAGACATTAGTATTGCAGACATACAGTTGGATTTGTTTAAAATGTGGTTGAGATTCTTGTTTGTTTACAGGTCTCTCTTTTTAAGTGTCAGTGTAACCCTGCTGATTCTATGTTTCATTACAGAACTACCCATGAGTTCTTGTTTGGTGCCCTTGCTGAACTTGTTGATAATGCCAGGTATGTACCTCAGACTGCCGAATTCCCAAGGTAAATTCAATTAAGATTTAATTAGCCTGTCTACTTGTTGTTCTTGAGCAATTTTCACTTCTAGTAGACTTTACAAAAAATACAAAAGAGAAGACTTTGCTGTAGTTTAGTATGAATATTTTCCTTGGTCCTCTTATACTGCCACATCTACCACCTCCCCTCCCCCCCACTCTCCCCCTCCCCACAAAGTATTATTCCTGAAAAGGTAAGTTTGAATGAATTGTAGAACAACTCAGGTTGGAAGAGAAATTGTTAGAAGACACAAGATAGATTTAAGGAAAAAAGTAAGTCTGCCTTTTTGTTCATAGAAGTTGGTAAAATAATAATTACTGGAGCTGGGACTCTTAAGATGCTTAGATAATACGTGATGAAAATGAAATCAGAAGTGGGATGCTGGAAAAACAGATCAAGAACAGTTAGAGCAGTTGTGACACTTGAGAGGAGATTTGGTATTTAGAAATAGCAGATCTTAGGCCACATTGCTCATGTTTGCATTCAGGAATCCAGGCTATAGCTGCATCCCAAGCCTTGCATACTTACCTCTTGAGCGTCACAAAATATTCTAATGTGGCTTTATGGAAGTATTTTGAGATAACTTTCTGTCATGTGTGTATTGTCACACTATGCAGCTCAGAATGTAGGGAGCTGAAACTGGAAGATTTCTGTGTAGGAGAAATTCCACGTAGGGAATCAGCCATGTATGTGTGTGCACTGTTGCTTTTTATACCTTTGCTACAACATAGTTAAATGTAGCATCTTTGAGATTAATGGGTGGTTTTGTCTTCAACCTCTTGGTTCCTCCTCTGGGAAAAGAGACACTGGCCTTCTGGGAAGGAGGTGGCTGGAGATACAGAGACAAGACAAAGGGACTTTGTCATTTGGGAAGTGAGGTTTTATTACAGCACTAGAGCTGCACTCTTCTGATCAGCAAATTAGGGGTGTGTGATGGTCTACGTGAAAAAAAATAATTAAAGATTGGTTTTGAGAAGAGGGCAGTAGTACTGTATATGCTGCTGTTTCAAGTACAGAGGAGGATGCACAGTGTATGAAGGGCTTTACTTAAGTGATCTTGTAATGACACAGTTTCCTATGGCAACCTTTAATGTATTTGGATGGGAGTTTTATGTGGAGTTACTAAATCTTTCGTAGGCAGCTGCACAGGAAAAATGAAGGTATTGTATGTTTTATACAGGAAGGAGCTCGGAAGTCTGGGCTTGTTTGAGTCTGCGTCCCCCCTGCCCTGAACTTTTGTTAAAAGCCAGTAATACTGTAACTAGGTTTAGTTGTGTGGCAGCAATGTCTTGTGCAGGAGTTTGAGTTCAAACAGGAAAAAAGTAAAACAATGTGTCTTTTAACATGTCTGACTGTGGGGCCTTTGTGGACTTTGATCTGTGCAGTACATTTTGGAAATTATTGCCTGTGCCTGGATTTTAGCTTCACTTCTGTTTGACATTTGAATACTCATTGTGTTCTTATTGCTTTGTAGAGATGCAGATGCCACCAGAATAGACATTTATACTGGTAAGTCGCTCCTGCTGCTTCCCTGCATGTCAGCAGTTACATCAGTAGTGTTCTGGTTGCGGCTGGGATTAGAGTTAATTTTCTTCCTAGTAGCTGGTATAGTACTATGTTTCAGATTTAGGATGAGAATAATGATAATTTGCTGATGTTTCAGTTGTTGCTGGACCATGTTTGCACTAAGTCAAGGACTTTTCAGCTTTTCATAGTGCCCTGCCAGCATGGAGGCTGGGGGGTGCACAAGAAGCTGGGAGGGGACACAGCCAGGAGAGCTGACCCAAACTGGCTAAAGGGATATTCCATACCATATAACAGCGTGCTCAGTGTATAAACTAGGAGGAAAGCTGGCTGAGGGCTGCTGCTTGGGAGCTGGCTAGCCATCAGTCGGAAAGTGGCGAAGAGTTGCATTGTGCATCACTTATTTTGTGTAT
>NW_010559909.1:0-10024 GCF_000687285.1 Phaethon lepturus
TCTCTCCCCACAGCGCCTGCCAAAGGGCTGTTGGTGCCCGCACGGCCCCGTGCCCCCACCCACGGGCACAGCCCCGAGCCCGGAGGTCCCTCCTGGCAGCGCTGCCCGGTGCTGGGGTGCAGGGAGGCCGGCGATGAGACGCCCTGAGCCGGGGCAGGACTTCAGTAGCGGCTATTTCAGACGTCAGGATGAGCACTAAGGTGCCTCTCCCAATTTCATTGCCGCTACATCCAGCAAGAAGCTAATCGGCTCATCTGCCATTGCTTATTTTAAAATCCCAATGCATGTGAGAAGGTTATATTTGTTCCAGAGAAATTAAATAAAACCAACACTGTGAGAATTCTTTTTTTTTTTTTTTTGTCTAGAATTACAGCAGAGGTGTCTTTGGACAGAATTGCATATTCTCATATGAATTTATTTAACAAGTTTTTAATCTTTAAATATAGATTTAACACATTTTTTACAGGTACATATACAATATAGTTCATTTAAACTTGCAGTCAGAGAAAATTCTCTACTGTAATTTATAATAACATATACATGAAGAGCCTAGTTGAACAGCATACTTAAGGTAACATACCATGTCGTGTGCAAAGTTTCAAATGTTAAAAATCTTGAACTGTACATTCAGATTTGCAGAACTTCTCAATCTCATAAATTAATAAAAGCTTAGATTTAAAACTATGGAAGACAAAAAAGATTAAAACCATTGAATATGCAACATGTGCTATGTTTGAGACAAATATTTACACAGTTGTACCTCAAAATGTGTACTGATACCACAAGAATTGTTACCACTATAAACAGCCCCGACAGTAACTTAAGAGAATCCTACTTTCCCACCTAGCAAGCGCATTGTGACCCATTTTAAAGTAGACAGAAATAACCTTCAGTGCCTTAAAACCTCTCTGCTATGATTGCCAGTGACTGAAGAATACCGAGATCTTTCTAGGTCTTGCAGCGTTGCTCTGTTCAGACTCAGCTGGTCGTGTTTTTGAGGGGGTACGGGGGTTACCCGCAATACTGGCCACCTGAAGTGGAGAAATGCCCACCGCTGTGCGGCGGGGAAGCCCCCGGGCAACCACAGCCATCAAGTAGTTCAACAATTCCTCTGTACAAAAACAGTCACCAAAAAAACCCAAACCCAGTATGCTTTAACTTAACAACTTGGTACTGTGTCTAAGAATTCATGGTTCACAAATCAACGTCAGATCATAAAGGTCCCCCTTTAGTCCACAGTATAAAACGTTTCATTTTGACGGGACAGAGCAAATTCACCACCGCATGCACACTATTAACCCTGTTCTCAACACAGTCAGATGCTCTTCGTACACATCTGCTTAAAAGTCAAACCACCTGTACCTACGTTCTACAAAAGAACAAAACTAGACAAAGGAACACAAAATTAAATTACGAGTGTTCAATATCCTTTTTTCTTTCTCTAAAATTCAATAGCTACATTGTTGTTAAAGATGCTGAAAAGTACAGTCTTATCACAAGAACATCCTTAGTGCAAACATGGACATTTAACTTTGATTTATGGCACGTGTTCCAAAAGTACAGACATTTAATGTAAACTTCAACACTTGCTAGATACAGGTTTCAGCCTCGGGACGCTTTGGGACCCTAAGGGATTGGCGACAACCCTGAGTTGTCAGTTTGACCTGATCCAAACCTCACCGAAATCAATGGGACTGACTGCGATGGGCTGGAGTCAGACCCTAAGTGCAAAAAGAGGATCTTTAGCGTTATTGCATCTTCGCACGTGAGTCAGCCAGATGATGCTCTTACAGAACATTACATTCACATAGCTGAAGTAGATATTTAAGAAAAATCCATCCATAAAATCAATAAATCAATTAAGCGTGACATACAGCTTCTTTGCTTGGTTTCTTTTTTTTTTTTTTTTGGTTTACCAAAACTCAACTCTTTTATTTGCAACTTCAACAGTTGTCAGCTAGTAAGTAGGTAAAGCCTCCAACCTGTAGAGGAAATTTCAAGCATCTAAACAAAGTGTCAGGAAACTGTAGTGTACTTCTCTGATGAAACGTGATGGATGTCATGGAAAAACAGCAGGAAAAAATAATAAAATACTGTACTTTCCATAAGAGGAAAAAAAAGAAAGAGCAGAGAATGGCTTCCTTTATGACTATGAGAAGCTGCTTAGGACCCCAGTCCCGTTCAGTGCAGATGAAGCTGTGGAGGTCTGTGAATGTGATGAATAGTACAGGACAACTCCAACTATTGTGCTATTTCTCTGTAACACTTAGCTGAAAGCTTCCAAAGAGCATCGAAAATAGGATGCTGCTAGTTCACCCTTAATTCAAGGGGAACTAAACTTTCTCGTGTTACACAGGGCAGCATCTATAAAGTAATGAAGAACGATGTTAATATTAAAGCAATACATTGTTCCCTGTAATCATGTAACATTTGTATGACATAAAAAAATAAATAAGTGCACTCCCGCAGTTCTCCCTAAAAGCTGAACTCCCACGAGCTTCAGCGAGAGCCTTGTCTAAGGCAGGACCACAGGGTTTGACTCATTTCCATCATCTGTCACTTGATTATCGCAGTGTGGCCAGCGGATATCTTCTCTGGACTCCTTACTTCGTCAGGCTCGAAACGGTTTTTACAGCATTACAAAACAGCTGTTCTGCGAAGCGGGCTGGCATCGCAGGCTGCACAAGGAAACCCTGCTCTACGGTTCAAAGGCCAAAAAGAAATCAACCTGCATAAACGCAAAAGCCTGCGGCTGCAATCATTAAAGTGCCTGAGTAATAGTGCAAAGAGCTGCGCTGCAGCCGCAAAGCTGCAAGCGGCGTTTCAAACAGAACTTAAGACAAAACTTGGGCGTTTCGGCCAACATGCTTCCGCCAGCCTGCGGGAGCTCACGGGTTCAGCCACGTACGATACTCTCATCGGGCAGATTCCAACCACGTGCCCAGGCAGCCACGTAAAGGGTTGCCTTAAGCCCACCACGGTCGAGAGGACGATCCCCACCGCCCTGGCCAGCAGGAGCAGAGGACGTGCAAGCTGGGTCCTTCGGGCTCTACCAGCGGGTGAAACCTTTACTCAGCTTTTATTGCATGAAGAGCACAAACAGGGGATCCCCCTAAGGCTTGGGGGGGGATAACGTGACGAGTGAGGTGTTAAAACAAACTAGGAGAGGGTCTGGCGTGTAGAACGGGAGCCTGCGTCCTCCTGACACCAAGCGGGCGCGGGCGCCTGCCTGGGCGCAGAGCATCCTTCCACGCCTGCTCTGAATGCTCCTCGCCTTTGGGCTCAAGTCAAATTCTGACCTACAACTTTTCTGCTGTTTAAAAGAACTTGAAAGCTGTAGCAGTATTTTTTTTATATATATAATAAGTAAAGGCATTCATCTCTGCTTCCATTTTTCATTTGATTCCCTTTTTTTATTCAGGCTACTCTATTTCATGCTCTCTCTAAAAGAAATCAGTCTCAGGCAACCTCCATGCAGCGCGTGGAAACGGGGCGCTCGCTGTTCTCTCTGCCCAGCTTTTAAAGGTCAGGGGAAAAAAAGCTAAAAATGCTTTGGCCCCATTTTGCTCTGATGTGAAAATTCAGGAGCAAACGGCATGTTTCCCTTTGCTTGCGCCTGTTTACCACTGCTGCGAGAAAAGAAGAGCAGGGGCAGAGCTTCACCTCGATGCGAGGAGAGGCTGCGGCGCTGCTGGACGCCAGGACTGTGTCACTGAAGCGGAAACGCGTCGTGCATCTGCTCTGGGTTACGGCATGGACCCCGCTTCTGCCGTCCCCGCTCTCCGCTTGCCACGCGGGGCAGCTGAGAGGCGAGATGCCTTTTCTTCCACTGGCACAGCCGCCGTCAGTGCTGTAAATCACGGCCTTTGGCACGTTTTATCTCCTTTGCCTCCTGCCCCGCTGCAGAAGAGGAGTTGGGATTGTAACGCTGCAGCCCTCACCTTCCCCGAGACGTGCGTCTTGCACAAGGGAAGTGAAGAGATAATCTTGCACCTCCTTGTTAATTCAGGTAAAAGTCACGTCAGCTCACCAGGCAACGCCTGACCGCTTTGGCACGGCATGGGTAAATCTCAGGAGTGGCTATTTTCAGCATATTGCTTTTTCTGGGCAGAGTTCTCTCCAAACCTTTCCCATTTTGAGATCTGTTACCACCTGCGATACAAAGCTATTCCTATGGCACACACATAAAAAAATCCACCATGGACTTGCACAGGAGGCAGAATAAACCTATTCAGAAGAAAGCAGCAAGGACTAATCTCAGTAATTATAGCTAGAGGCACACCAGAAGGAAAGCTGGTTTTCAAAATGACCTCCAAGCCAGCCATCTTCCTCCCCAAAAGCCTCCTGGCTTATACCCAGGCCAAGATTTACAAAAAGTTTAATAAAGTTTCCCACGCACACCCCTTTGCAAAAGATTTGGACCAAAACACTTGCTTTTTGAAGAGTTACACGGCATTGCCAATGGTAACCTCTCATCTGTAAGGAAAACTACCCATGCAACCATGTGAGGAAAGGAAGAAGAATGATCTGTGGATTTGTGCGGCTGTTGCAAGCGCAGCTTTGCACACAGGCTGTCCCTCGGCAGGCTGGGTGCAGGAGGACGGTGGATTTACTAAGCTGGCAATGGTAAGGGAGTGGGGCATCGACCAAATACACGTCTGATAACTTCAAATGGGCAGCAAAAAGTTCCCTGCAAGTTCGTTATGATTTGTACTGGCTCAACACTGGAATAATTGGCAGGAGGGGAGCGGAACAGCTTGTAAGCGTGCAGGCATCAGCCATCCCCGGTGGGAGGTTTTTGTCAGGGCCACAGTACAAATCTACAAAAATATGTTAAGATACGGGAACCATTTCACCTACTCAGCTAAAGGCTTTGCACTGAAAAAAGCCCAAATCCCCGATTTGTATGATTTCTGTTTACGAAATGCTGTGACTGGAGATATATTTCTATTTATTGAGGGGACCTGGAGCCGAGCAGTAGCAGAGGCACCACCCGCTGCGAAGGGCCAGGGCTGCCTCTCCCCCAGCTCTGAAGCCACTCCAGCATGCTCTGAGCTCTCGGGGATCCCACACCACCTCAATCAAATTTACCCTGCTTACATGCAAAACAGCGTTTCAGCACAAGTGTCTAATAACATGGGGGGGTTACGGTGCTCCCTCCTGCCCCTACTTTGCCCTACAAGCTTGGCTGCCCAAGTCTCCCTCTGCTATACTGGAGCAAGAGCTCCATCTTCTGAAGAAGCAGAAAAGAGCCCAGTCCAGACCGCGTCCCCGAGCGGTCAGTGGTACAAAGTCACCTGCAGTATAAAATGACCAGTCCACAGAGGAAAGGGAATTGCTAAATGCAACGGTACTGTTTCAAAACCAGTTTTCAGAGTGAAAGTACATTACGGCTATGAGGACACATCACTGAAAAGCTCCAGGAATAGCTCCTGGAAGTAGCAAGAAAACATCCTACATCATCCTACAATATTGCCTGGAGTGCATGTAAAATTAGAATCATGCCTAGAGACTGCACACACGGCCAGCAATAGCGAGAGAGGACAGAGTTAACCTTCACAGGGAAAGCAGAGCCTCAGTGCTGCACCTAGACCCTGGCAAAGCATCTGGGCAGTGGTGTGAGGCTGGCAGGAGGAGCCTTCCGTGGTTTCGCCTTGCGAAATTCTCCTCAGTTTGCACTCAGCCACTTTGTAAACCAGCCTGGAGCTGCGCGTCTCCAGGCTTTGAGGGATGGGACCACTGACAAAGCAAACCAGCGTTCGGAGTTTGCCGGCGCTCTATTTTCAAGGTGCATTTATGGCCGGAGAAGCCTCCTGCACAGGCTTGTGGTCCAGGACCCGGCAAGATGCAATAACCAGACTTTGCTGGGAAGACAGCACAGAATCACAGAATCACTAAGGTTGGAAAGGACCTTCAAGATCATCAAGTCCAACCATTAATCCAGCGCCACCATGTCCCCTAAACCATGTCCTGAAGCGCCACATCCACACGTTTTTTGAAGACTTCCAGAGATGGCGACTCCACCACCTCCCTGGGCAGCCTGTTCCAATGCCTGACCACCCTCTCGGTGAAGACATTTTTCCTAATATCCAATCTAAACCTCCCCTGGTGCAACTTGAGGCCATTTCTTCTTGTCCTATCACTGGTTACTTGGGAGAAGAGGCCAACACCCTCGTCGCCACAACCCCCTTTCAGGTAGTTGTAGAGAGCGATAAGGTCTCCCCTCAGCCTCCTCTTCTCCAGACTGAACAACCCCAGGTCCCTCAGCCGCTCCTCATAAGACTTGTGCTCCAGACCCCTCACCAGCTCCGCTGCCCTTCTCTGGACACGCTCCAGCACCTCAGCATCCTTCTTGCAGTGAGGGGCCCAACACTGAACACAGGATTCGAGGTGCGAATGGTGCAAATTCAAGCACATGGCGTTGCAGGGTGGGAGCAGGCCAAGGGCAGTCCTCTCAGCTGTGCTGCTAGCCCATCTATGAGCTACCCCTTAGGTAAAGTCAGAAAACCTCCAACCTGTGAAATTTGACTGTCCTGCAACAAAGGGGGAAAAAAATATCTTCCTGTATAGGAAGGATTTCACTGAAATATACTGGAAAACCATCAAGAGCTGACCAGAATTTTAAGCCTTTCAGAAGGCTTCCTTCATATTCATGAAAACAACAAATTTTGACAAAAAGGAAGTATTTAAAAAGAAATCTACCCACAAAATTTGTTTCATATGGCCACCATAACTGGTGGATTCTTTTCCTTTTTTTTTTTTTTTTTTTTTTTTTTCTCTCCAAAATAGACTAAATCTATGTGGGTTTCCTGAGCTGCTCCCATCACAAACCCTGGTCTCCCATTTCTAGTGGACAGCATGGTGATGAGGCAACACATGGGGTGGCGATGCTGCATACATGGCAAGGGCGACAGGCTGCTCTTAAGGCATTTTCTTGTGTCATCTGTTATGCTTCCCTATCCATTTCTATGTACATTTACACCTACAAAATGAGAAATACGGTTTTTGAGACTAGAAGCTTTCTGCCGAAACCCGGTAACCTGTTCATAAACTTTATTCTAACGATGGATTAACAAGCAGGCAGCAATGAGGGCAAGAGGGAGGCTGCAGAAATGAAGTATTGCCTCGAGAGTGCTGGGGGTCAGGCCACGACGTCTTTTGCAGCAGGAGGAGATGGTGCCTAGGCACCTCCTATTCACACGGGGTTTGAGCTACAGCAGCGAGTAGGCAAAACAGTCACAGGAATCCCTGATCAGACTCCGTCTCTTCTCCCCCATCTTCTACCCAGTGCTCTTGCAAAGAAATCTACGTTTCTAAATGCTTGGTTTTAATTTACTAGTGCCTAAAGTCACAGAAATGTCTTAAGGCGTTAACAAATAAAAAAAAAGCTCACTTTACTACTTTTGCAGGCTTTTTGGAGTAGCTGCTTTCTTTTTTTCCCTGCAGAGGCATAGGCAGCCAGATTTAGTACGTCAAGTGTAATGCAAATGGCTTAAAAGACCTGACTGGAGTTACAAGATATTTCTGCTAGACGTGCTATATGATACCTGCGACTTTGGCATTCCGGAATCTGCAGTCACCAACTACTATCTGCAGACTGTGGACAGGAATCCAGCCTTCTTTTCTTCTGTTTAGGTTTTTCACCAACCTTTGAACGACAACAGCATTAGTAAAAGAAACCAATCAACCCATGAGCAGTTTGATATGGGCACACTCTACACAACTGCTGGTGCAACCAACCATTTGTTCAAACCAAGGAAGCATTTTAACAGGAACTGGGCATGCGTTTAAAGTGTTCTTCCCACCTAAATTTAGGAACCTAATTTAAAAACCCAAATTGGGAGCACAGTTGCCTTGGGCCCCTCTCTAGTCAATGGAGAGGAACAGGACTGTCCAGAGCACAAGTTATCCTGCCTGAGACCTCCAGAGACGCCAGTTTTCCTCCACTGGCTACCGATGGAGCCAAGGGCAATTACTTTCCTCACTTCTCTGCTATTGAGCTAGACTGGTAGGATGAATTTAGTCAGGGTACCATAAGTAAACTCAAGACAAGATTTAGGCAGATATGGAAATACTCATGCTCATAAATGACATCCCTCTGTCTCGCTCATGCAGTGAAATCTATGCTCACAAAAAAGTTTGATGTGAGAAATCTTTGCCTGGCACTGGCCGAAACCACCATGAAAGGTGGCGAGCATTCAGCAAAAACGAAATGCTTTACATCTTGCTTTTGCTAACAACAAACTGAATTTTGCAAAATGCAGCTGGACTAGATGATCATTGTAGGTCCCTTCCAACTGAAATATTCTATTCCATTCCATTCCATATTTCCCTTGAAGTGCAAGGGCTGTAGATGTCAGCCAGGAATCCTCCACGGGGCATTTGTGGCTGTGCATTTACAGGCTAGTGCCTGCACAAATCTGATCCAGGTTCCTGCTAATATCACCCTTCCCATATCCCGAACAAGGCATTAGCGCGCTGCTCCCTCTCCTACAGAGACCCCAGGCTGGCTGACGAGAGCTAGTCAAAATCAACCTGGAAAGACAGCCAGAAATCTCAGCCAAATTGCTGCAAAAATCAGAAGAGGGCACGCTGCCCTCCGAGACAAGGAGACTAATGGCTCAACAGGCAGGAGGCTGGGTATGGCCATTTCCCAGGCCATGCTCCCAGCCGTAAGGAGACAACCAGCTGTGAAGTGTCACCTGGCGAGCCACAGCTTTAAATACAACAGAAAGATGGTCTGCAGCCATCAACCAGTCAACACTCGTACAGCTGTTTGAGGGAGGAAAATGTCTTGCAATTACTCAATATTGCTATTAATAAGCCCAGAGGAACAAAGCCAACAGCTGAGCCGGGGTGGGCAAAGAGCTCTCACCTGAAGCATCATCTCAAGGGGGAAGAATACGGCAAGAGGAGGTTGTGGAGATGTTGGTAAAACACAACTTGCCCAGACACCCAAGGCAAGGGAAGTCCTGACATGTTTTCCCAGGCCAAGTCAGTGCGTATGGCCTCTAGTCTTGGCAAGGGAATGAATTCTCCAGCTTTCTGGAATAGTCTAAAACTTAACCAGAAGCTGCAACGTGTGTATCACCAGGCGCACGAGGTTGCACGGGCCTTGCAGGCTCTGAGAGGTAACGCAAAATAACCCTCAAATACCTACCACTGTCCCTCACCATCTTCATGTAAAAGCTGAATTTCATCCCCATTTTTCACCAGCAGGTCCTCTGATCCTCTCCTCTTGCAGTCTGCAAGGGCTTTATATTTTCCTGGAGACTGTGGTAGTGAGAAAAAAAATTATCTTATTTAGCTACATTCTATATCACACAGCTGTTATTTCTGACAGCCGCAGGGAACGTGACAGAGCCCCATCAGCTACCTTAAAATTATTTCAAGAAACTGTGGCTGCAGACATCTCATTCCGCAAAACTGAGACATGAAAAATCCGCGAGACATGGACAAGATACATCCATTACCCAGTGAAGCAAAACAAAGCGAGACGACCAAAACCGGTAGCACCGCGAGTTTTGGGACTATCGCATCTCTGTACTGACCAGCTGGTTCCCGTCCTCCTCCTCGGTGTCCGAGCAGTTGGAGAGGTACTGGTTCCCCGACCACTCCTCCAGCCCCTCACAGATCTCCAGGGACTGTGACATTCCCGGCCAGCCTGCAAGACAGCGTGCAGCTCAGGGTGGGGGTACCCCAGCACCCGCAAAGCGCTCCCCAAAGGAAGGGGAAGGGTCCATACTTCTGTGGGGCTTGTTCTGGGGGGACAGGAGCCCACTGTCCAGCATCACCGGGCTGGTCCGCTCCGAGTCGTTCTCTTCTGAGCTTATGGAAGCTCTCTGCTGCTTTCTGAATGATATATAAAAAAAAAAAAAAAAAAAAAAAAAAATCAATCTTAGTTTTATTTTATGAATGAACGCAAACTCCACGAGGTTTTGTAAAACAGGCTCCGAAATAATAACGGGGGTACTTAATGTATGTTTCTATAAAGGGCAAGGACTTCGGTGCCTGGTTTTCATTT
>NW_010559910.1:0-11327 GCF_000687285.1 Phaethon lepturus
ATAAAATATTATAATAATATATTCATATTACCATATCTATACCACTGCCATCTTGTGGAGTATGTCTGAGATTTTACCAGTTTCCCTTCAGAATTTAGTTCAGCTCCCCTTAGGCACCTTTGAGAATATCAGAGCAGAAGCCAAAGGTAAGATTTTAGAAAATTTTTAGCTTATGAAGAGGAAAGAACCAGGGAAGGAATGTTTTAATAAGGAATAGAAGTACTATGCTATGAAGAAAAGAGAAGTATGATGAGTTTCCAGGGAAAACAACAAACAAACAAAACAAAACAAAAAAAACAACCAAACAAACAAAAAAAAGGAAAATGTGGAAAAACTTGTAAAATTGCCTAAGTCCTGTGCTTCTCTCCCCTCCAAATTTGATGGATATTTTCAAATGCTGTAGAGGTACACGCAGTTCTGGAAGTAGCTCCCAGGACACAAACATGTTTCAAATAGTGTAACTGGGAAAGAGAGATCATACCCCATATGATTAAGGGCATCTGCATCTGGCCCTGACGATTTATAGTAATGAGTGTGGGTTTAAAGTGGTGTCTTGTCTCATCAATTCTAGTATTTGGAGCTACATAAATAAGCAAACCTCAGTGCTTCAGGTGCAGGACAGTCATCTGAAGTACTGGGAGAACACTGTATTGACTTAACTGTTTTCTTTGAACCCATTCTTTTATATTTTTTATCAGTAAATCCAATCCCGTCTTTTTCTAGAGCACTTTATCTCTCTCTGGGTCAGTCTAATAAGCTTATAACTGTTTCTACCCTGTAGTCAGACTGCTAAGTTTATAATTGCTTTTATGGAGCACCATACAGTCATCTCCTGAGAGCATCCTGGTTTCTACTGGTTTCATGAACTTCTTTGACTTAGTGCAAAAAAACGCATTTTTCTGGCGTTTTTCTGGCTTTTCTGGCAATCAATACATAGGTTGCAGAATAACTTAACCACAGAATTAAAGTTATTGTCACAGTATAATTAATGATATGTGACTTCTTTTTTTTTCATCTGTGAAAAAGACAAACAGTTCTTGGCAGAAATATTCAGTGTTTTCAGGTATCTGGATGTCTATTTGGCAAAACAAACACTTAAGCACATTCTGATGTATCAAAATTAATCATATTAGTAATGACTGTCACAAATGGTGACCTGAGTAGGGCAATGTCTGGAAAAAATTTCTCCCAAATTAAAAATCTTTCTTTGTTTATTGCTGGCATTAGAGTTGTCTTTATATAGATGAATTCTTATTCCAGAAGGATTACCACAAATAACATTTTCCCCTATGGAATATAAATAATATCTTTTTTTGTCTGCCAGGGCTGAAGCCTTTCTACACATAAGTGTCATCTCCTCACCTCTAATCTTAGGACTTTTCTCCTGACAGAATGATAATGTCTGGTTTTGATGTCAACTTATCTTTTATCCATTCCTATAAGCACTCAAGTTACTGTCTCCAAACACTACTGTCCTCCACCTGAGCTTGCAAAAGGCAGTAGAACCTGACAGGTCTGGTCAGAAAAAGCTCATATGAAGGGATCGTGCCTTCATACACTACACAGTAATACAAAAGTCAGACAGCCTTTTTCTATCCATTGAGTTTATTCTCATTCATCCCTTTCAGATTTTTGTTTCTCAAGTGCTTCTTCCATTTTTGCATGGTCTAACAACGTATTCTTTACTCTCTCCAACATGAAGAGGTCATCAGCCAATTTTTTATTTCCTAGATTTATGATAACTTCTAGATTATAATACACCTCTCAATTTATTATAACAAACCTGTTATATATAACATCATGTCAAAAAATCGCTTCCATTGTTTCAGAGTTGTAGGCAGTTCATTCCTACTCGACTTTAGTTTGCTTCTACCATTTTGTCAGTTAAAATTAATGAAGTGCACACCCCTTTCTGCCTCCCCTTAAAACATTTCATTTTGTTTCTTTTCTTGTTTTAACATAATAAGCTTGATGTCTTGCCCTTCAAGACAATAGATTTCACAATATCTCAGATCTCACTTGAAAACAAAATGCCATTCACCATCTTCTCCAGCACAGTAATCCAGCAGGAACAGAGATATTCAGCCTTTGTTTCTTACAACCCATTCAGATGACTAATTTCATGCAATGGCATGCAACCTCACTGCAAAACAAAGTCAGGACAGACCAGCGTCCTGTTTTTACTAGCTAGCTCTTCACTGTTTCTGAAGGTGATTGAACTTTTTCCAATAAACATTCCTTTAAGAGGGGCTTATATTAAAGCAATTTTTTTTGTTACATTTTTCCAAGAAAATTAAAAGATGAAAACTGAATTTGTCATCTCACTCTCTTGCATTGTGTTTTTTTTTCAGTGAAGTACTAGAGAAACAGGCAAATGAGGAGGAGGGCAGAAATGGGTGTGGAAACTGAAAACTTTTGGCTCTATAAGCAACCATTTTCCAGACCTGTGGAGTAAAAGAGCTGAATATTCACAACCATTTTCCCTTATTTTTTTACTAGATCTAAGAGCTTTCTCTGGACCTTAGGCAATAAAGCAACATACTTTGTAATCCACTATATTAGTTAATTCTCGTTTGCGTATAAACAGTTTCATTTATAATAAGGTGTATCCCTCAACCTTTCTAAATGCAAATCATATTTGTTATATAAGAACTTATGCTGCAGTCAAAATGGCCTAAAGACAGGCCAGATGTTATTATGAAGTTACTCCATTTTCACTGGAAATGGTTATGCCTGGACAGTCAAGAATAGATTTTGTCAAGAAAATCAGGCCATTCCTAGGTCTGTGACAAAGGTATACATTCCCTTTTTTAAAAAACTTTTTCAACTAAATGGCATGTGACAGTGGTAAGACACAGTAAAGTCAAACCAAACTTCCAGTTGCTGAGCACTTGTGTGCCCTCAAAAGTGGAGAGAGGCACCGAGTTCCTCAAGTCAGCTGCTGGCCTGGAAGGAGGATAATGCACATCAGTGAGATGTGCTGCCTGAACCAAGAAGCTGTCCTGAGAAGTAGGGCCGTGGTCAGCACTGTGCTAACTCCTCCACCCTTGGGACGGCTGCTGGCACCTGCAGGGTGTTGTCCTGCGGAGTGTAGATGTACTATTTACCTTGCATCTGGCTTGGAAATGCTAACGTGATGCTTTTCTGGACTGCATAGGTGTGTGCCAACCTACCTCTAGAGCTGTCCACCCTTTGAAATACATATATTCAGCTATCCCACTTGCATCCCAGAACCCTGATGTGATACCACAAGTGTAGTAAGTCCTAGTTCACTTGAAATTGTATGTACGTTCCTGATTCTTAACACAAATTTCAGCAAATGTATCATTTGAAAAATGGATGTTAAGATAGAAAGACACAGGTCAAAAATTATAGGTTTTCTAGATCGGTGGAAATATTTCAATGAGCTCTGTGTTCCTCCTGACAAATATGCACTCCTCAGCAATATTCATACCTTTTGTTAAACTTTATGGTTTTGCCAGGTTCCTTGCAAGGTTTCACAGTGGCCAGGATGCTCTACAAGTGTCCTTAGCCGGGAGAACATTGTCCACTGTTGCACATAGGCTATCAGTAGGTGTCAAGTTTGTGAGCTCCCCCATGGTTTATTTACAGGCTGTTATAGTGAGGTACTAAGGATGCACAAGCAATTTCTCTTCTGCAGCCAGTCTCTTTCACATGCCAGAAGTCCTTCAGGTTTAACTTCTGGGGTAACTGTTGAGTGCCCATGCAGTTACCTTTCATTTTTCTTTCAGTGAATCTGTATACCCATTCCTACATACCAATTCAGTTTTCCAGGCTTTGTGTAAAGTCTCTTCCAAAGAAGGAATGACTCTAAGGTATTTTTCCCATCTACTTTTTCTATTTGCTAAGTTGTAGCAGCTCCTTGTCCTGCAGGTTGACAAAATTGTGTGTGTGATCCTGGTCTTGTCCCTTGACACTTACAAATCCAGCTTTCACTTTCATCCTACTAGTTTCCTCAAGGCACCAAGACCTTATTCATTGACCTTATTCATGCGACTGGATTGGTTCTACCTTCCAGAGGAAAAAAGAGTCTGTAAATCAAAACAGTGTTTCTTGGGAAGAAGAGGAGTGGACAAGAGAGTGACAGATGTCTAGGACAGGATATGCAAAAATGTCTGATGTAATGGCATGAAGAGAAAACACTGTGTTTTTTCTTTTCTCCCTAGTCTCCTGCACACTTTCCATACAAATAAAGTACTTTGTGCCCCCTCCTACTACCATGGCATAAAATAGAGTACAGGTCTGAGGGGTGGCGTTATTTAAAACCTCTGAGCCTGAAAGTTCAGTTTGTTCTCATCTGTTTTGAAAACTGTATTTTTCAGGAAAGACAGAGAATGTTCCATTCTTGTGATAAAGACAGGAGTCAAGAATATCTGTTTCCATCCTCTGAGCTTTCCTTGTCTGATGAAGAAGCATGAGACACAGAGCATATGAACAAATTCAGAAAGATAAACCATTCTTCACTCTTTTATAATCGACTATCCTCTGGCTTTAGCATATGGCCAGGGTATCACGCAGAACAACAGTTTCTTATTATAGATTAGTAACAGCACTGAGCCAACTGCAGTTTCAAATCCATCTGCCCATACAAAAATAGTTTCTCACTGGGATCTTCCTTCTAATGCTGAATTATTTCTGCCCACAAACCCTTTCTTCCCAAATGACTTAGGAAACAATGCACTTTTTAAAAATATCATTAAAAGGAACAGAGAGTTCCCCCTACCCAATGTTCCTACAGTGGCCTGCCATCAAGCACGAGGCCCACAGTCCTCCCAGAACCTTTTGGGATAACTTTATAATGTGTATCACCATTGTGTTGATTCAGTATTCTGTGAATATCCACATGCAGCCTTTCTCTTGCAATCAGATTTGTCAGAGCAGACTCTAGTATTCATGCAGAGCCCCTCTGTAGTCTGTGCGTTCAGCATCATTGCGAAGATCTGTGGCCTTCCCTGGATCTGCATCCACTGGGCCATTTCCTAGTTTTTCCATTGTTCCTTATCCAAGACTTCTGTTTTCAAGGAAAAAAAATAACATTGTACTAGGGTTTTTTTGTGCTGTTTTTTCTCCCTAATCTGACTGCTTTTTGCTCCTCTGTATTTTACTGCCTATTATTTTTTTCCAGCTTCCGGGTTATTCTCCCCAGACAGCTGATTTTCCTACTCAAAATTCTTTTTTGCACAATAATAAAAAAAAATGTACCATCTTTTAAATCTTGTTTAATCCTTATCATCAGCTCAAAACTAACTACATTTTCTTCCAACAGAAACAGCACTTCTTCTGCAATTTGTTCTCAGTTGAAATGTTCCTTCCCCAAACTGCCTGGTGAAAATATCGCCCTTAGTTAAAAAGGGGTGGGGTGGGGTTGTGGGATTAGGCAGTTTAACATGAGTGATCGGGCACTGCACTGGAGCATGCTTCCCAAAACCCAGCTCAGCTCACATCTCCCTTGTCTCAGCTGTGTGTAGCAATAGGACAAGAGGTAATGCTTTTAAACTAAAGGAGGGTAGATTTAGTCTAGATATAAGGAAGAAATGTTTCATAATGAGGGTGGTGAAACACTGGCATGGGTTCCAGAGAGAGGTGGTAGATGCCCCATCCCTGGCAACACTTAAAGTGAGGTTGGACGGGGCTCTGAGCAACGTGATCTGGTTGATGATGTCCCTGCTCATTGCAGGGGCATCGGACTAGCTGACCTAGTTTTAAGGTCCCTTCCAACCTAAACTATTCTATGATTCTATGATTCTATGATGGGTTTAATTCCACATAAGTCTATGAGGTTACACCGATAAAAATTTGGGGTGACAGATTGGAGAATTAAGTCTATATTAATTTTATTTTTGCAAAAACAAATCTCTTCTAACTCAGTTCAAAGCATTCAGAATTGTTTCTAGCTATTGTCCCAAATTATTCTCTTCAATTTAGAGCCTGCCACTGAAGTACCAGAAGCAGTATACCTTGTATACAGCTCAGCCACTTCTGTGCTCCTGCAGCATTTTATTGAAAGGCTTATGATACCTCACTCCCAGAATGAAGAAAAGCCTTTTGGACAGGCAGATATGGAGCTGTATAAGCTGAATTGGCTGTATGAAGTTTCTTACTCACAGATAAGGAACTAGTGGGAAATTGAGATGGAAATCAAATACCACATTAACAGGTTAATTGCCTATGTAAATCACAGCTGATCATCACCCATTTACTCAAGAGTATCTATTAAAAAATCCTCCGACTTTCAAAAAAAGTTAGAGATTAATCAGAGGCTCAGAGTGCTTTTTGGTAATCAAATCATTGTCTAGATACACATTACAGATACACCAATGAAGGATGTGATTTATGTTTTCCATTAGCTGTTGAAATGGTTCTTGGTCACTGACAGGGAAACTTGTGAGTAAATAAAGGTAAATTGCTGCAGACTGTATCTCACTGCAATAGTGATTTACTTAAGGTTAAATCCTGTTGCTGTGCCAGAAACCGTAAGAAAGTTTCAAAGCTGATCATGCTGACATTTTTTCAGGTAGAAGGTGGCTTCTGGACACCAAAGTGGCAGTGCCTGTGCCCTATGTTTCTCCTCTCAAGAAAGATGCAAGCAATACACGGCTTCAGGAAGAAACCTGGAAAATGGCAAATTTGATCTATGTTCTTCTCTACTCAATACATTCAGGCCTTTCTGAGTGGAGCCACATTCAGCAAGGTCAACAGTCTTTCTGAGCTGTGGATACTTTCACTAATCCAATGACAGCCAACTTTGTTATAGCCCATATAACTCCATTAGAACCTTCTGGCTTTTCTTTTTAGTTCTTTCTTTTTTTTTTCTTTTTTTCTTTTTTTATAACCTAGGACTCTTAACTAATAACAAACTTTGAAAATGACAATATTAACTAAAAAAATTATTAAATTTCCTCCATGTTGGGAACATGTCCTGAGACATTTGACAAGACATCACACAAAGCGCAAGACAATGCATGCTGTAGAGGAGTTTCCATCTTCCCTGGGATAGATCTTTTCCATTCAGATTTAATGTGTTGGTCTCAGCCTTTGTTGCACTGGCCTAAGTAATTAGCAGACATTTTACAAAGAGATGGCTCCTCTGAGATTGGAGGACATTTTCTTCTGGCTGCTACACCTCTCTGTAAGAACTGAAATGTAGAGGGTTCATGGTGATTACCCAGATCTAAATTACACTCCAAAAAAAAGGTAACAAACAAAAATGTCCAAGACTTCCCATCAAAACAGCTGAAAACATCATAATTTCAGCCTCATTTCCCAAAGAAATGAGGATAAACAATCTCGTGGCCTGCGTGATGCATGTCAGTCTATCCTTTCCCCTAACAACTACTGACTGCAGTTAAAGAAAGCTGATGTAGGGTGAAAGGCCACAGAGGTATTTTATTCCTAAAAATGTGAGAAAATAGACAGTCATTAGATTGGTGTGGGTGATGTTCCATGCATCAGTATGGAGACACACGTTACTTAATTTATTTACCATGAAGTTTTATATAACATAAAGGGTGGATTGGAGAAATTTGCCATTGAGAAACTTCCACAGTAAAACCAGCTGAAAATGTACTTAGATATGTACAAGCATGGCAAATACCAGACTTAACTCAAGAAAAAGGTAGGTTCTGAGTTTAATGAACACAGCAAAGGAAGAGATCTGGATGCCCAGCATGCACTGGATTCAACTGGGAGCAGCTTTCAGGAGGCTACAGTCCCATGACTTATGGAGTGCTGTAGTCTTCTGGGCTGCACTTGGTGAGTTTTAAAAGAGAGGTCAGGGGAGACATATACTTAGGGAAAACAGAGTAAAACAAAGAATAGGTAAATGTTCTCGCCTCAAAACTTGTTGACATGGACCCTCCTATATTACACAGAATCACAGAACAGTTGAGGTAGGAAGTGCCCTCTGGAGGTCACTTGGTCCAACCCCCCTGCTCAAGCAGAGTCATCTAGAGCCAGCTGCCCAGGACCATGTCCAGGCAGGTTTTGAATATCTGCAAGGAGGGAAACTTCACCACCTCTCTGGGCAATCTGTTCCAGTGTGTGAACTAGAGGAGTTACTTCTTAGGTTATAGATCTTGAAAAGCCTATCCAAGTTTTCTCCACAAGGATGTTATAAGGATGTTTGTGGCTTGTTGATCAATAATTCAGAGTACACAGAACCATACTCTATAAACCCAGTTTACCCTGGCTGGCAGTATTACAACCATTTTGACCAGCTTTTCAGTGTTTTCTAGCAAATTCACTCAATTATACACCTTTTGCCACGTATCTAGCCAACCAGTAATTTTTTAGAAACTCATCTTTCTCCTTTATGATTAAATCCAGCCATTAATGAAATGCCAGAGTAAGAAGTGAACAATTACTGATCTGGGCAAAAGCTAACAAGAGCATTTCTTAAACAGCTAGAATAAAGTACAGAGGAACTGTAAATGTCAGTCTTCTGGAAAATATAATTAGATCTAGCAAGATACGTTCTCTTGCCCATTTGTTTTAGTGGGAGGTCTGAAAGAGTGATACAAAGCATATGCTTTTCATCTAGGTTCTTACATTCCCTGCGTGCTTTCTTTCCTTCATTTTCCTTCTTCTGGTGGATCTTCTCAGCATGAGGCAGATCACTGTCTGCCTTACCAGCTGCAGTGCTGGTGCTGTGTGAGGGGAGCCCTCCCCTCTAGCATCTTCCCAGCCTGATTCCAGCTCTGTTTCATCTTTCTCTTCCTCTTTGTGTCTCCAAGCATTCATAATGCCTCTTACTCCTGGGGCTACCTACATGTTCTGGTTGCTTGGAAACCATTTTTGAAAGGCTACATAGGATTTAGGAAAACTTGTCTTTGATAATTCTCCCATCTCTTTTCTCACAGTGGAGTACTGTTTCAAGTACTGGAAGTAATATTTTTTTAAACTTTTATTCTCGATATCTTTAATGTGGTTCTTAGGCTGTTCTCTATCCTCACAAACTCCACACTTATTTTTGCTTTCCTTTTCTTTCATATTTATTCTCCAATGCAACTTACAGTGTCATGATTCTGTAATGTCCTTCTAATGCAATGCAACTGAAAAATTCATCACAGCCAGAGCCCTGGAAGCAGGCTTTGTCTGGAGGTATAATGCAAAATCTCAAAGAGGTTCTACTCCTGAAAATGTCACAAGAGCATAAATAAGACCTGTTCCCTTCATCCATGCTAACTTGATGGTGGTGTTGAATGAGAAGGAACTGTGGGGACCTCCCTGGTTCTCCTGCTGCTGGGAAACAAGAAGTGTGATTAGGCCTTACCTCATTAACACCTGTCTGTAGAAGAACCAAAGGCTGTAACAGGCAGCAGATCCATTGCGAGAGCCAAAATGAGGGCAGAAAAAAGATTCTTTGTCCTCCCAATTACTTAACTGACCAAAGTATAATTCACCAATAACTTCCAAGCTACACTTTGCTTTTTATGAACGCCAGATGTTTTCTCTGTATTGTTTATCAATATTCTGATATGGAATAACCATATGTCCAACACAGGATCTTGTAATATACCTTATTAAATCCATGGACAGAGTTAATATTTTCAAAATGACAACATGCTTATGTCACGCTTTGGGAGTCTTTGGGACTTTTGAATCTGTACCCACATTTCCTATAATTCTATGGGTCAAATATAATTCTTAGTATTCTTTCTCTCTCCTAGTACGTTTCTGAGTCTTAGGGATATTCTAACTGATTGTCTAAAAAATTTTTTTGAAGAAGAATCAGATAATTCACTGTGGGTGACTGGTCATTTCCATTGAGCTAATGTGTCTTAGATAACTTGGATCACAAATAAACTGAGAGCTGAGCAGGTAACTGCCCATTTAAAATGGCTGTGGTAACGTTTCTGGTTAAGACCAAGAGAAGTGACTATCACTGACTCTGTTGAAGGAGTCCCATATTAATTGTCACTTGTGCCCCTTCCTTACCATCCTAGCCTGGGGTCTGACCTTTCCCTGCATCCTGGCACAGATCATTCTGACACTCCATAGCTACAACTGCTGAAGGGTCTGCAGACCAACAGATCTGTGTGAAGGTGCATGAAAACACCTGGTTTTACTGTGTGTTAGTGCAAGTCAGGGATAGAACTCCCTCTCTTTAATGAACATCAAATTAGAGCAATACAGTTAATTGGTTTTCTTACAGGTTTTTTATACTACTCCAGAAAGAAAACTGCTGTGTCAGCTGAAGCTTCAAGATGCTCAGAAGTCAGCTTTAGATGACTTATATAATTTAGTTTGAAAAATAAATCTGTTGTTAGTGCTAAACCCAGAAGTGTGTTTGAAGCCACTCGGTATGACTACAGAGACCATAACCCCCCTGGAGGCAGCTATAGCTTCAAGTGAAGACACAGCACAACGAACAGTCACAAAGGGTCTCCCAGACGCCATTTATACCACCATGTTTTCCATCCTGCAAGCTCTATTTCCATAACCCACAGAGAGGATGTGACTCTTTTGTCCTTCCCCTGGGAAGTCATATAAGTCTTGCACTGCAAGAGAAGAGCAAGGAACAGAATAGCCCTCGATACAGGGGGAATGTCCTTCAACCTGCCATCTGAACATTTACATCTCAGAAGCTCTGAAGGGTTCTTACTTCTACCACTCTTCAAGTGATTTTATTGTTGCATCATACCCCTATCTTGAAAGTGATATTTTTAACATTAGAGATATAATACAGTCAAAGTTTGCTAAGTGGCATACATTCAACCTTTTAAATTTGTACATAGGCACCAGTCTAGAAGTGGCGAGTTCTTCAACAGATCTGAGAAGATCTGTTGGTCACTGTGTTATTTTAGCCTAGTCCTGTGATCCTCTTACTTCCCTTACTTTGTCCTCTAACATTCTAAAAAACATCCGAATGCTTACATCTCAGTGTCCCATATGCTGGGGAAGGAGGGAGAGGGAGGGAGAACCATTTATTTCACTACCTTTATTCCCATGAGAACAACTAATCACGTGGGAGTAGAACAACAAGTTCTGCTAGGCACACAGAATCTGCTTATGAGACATCTCTGCATACTCTCGAGGTTTCATTAGCTTCAAGTGGATTTTTTCCACTCCTCCAGATCATTGTTATTTCAAAACCAAATTTATTCAAACCAGGAAAAGACACATCTCCTCAACTATGCCAACTTCAAGCTCAAGTTCAAAAAAATACTGTATGTATTTTTTTAAACAGTTCAAAGATTAAAATATGCATCAGTTACAAGAATGGGTTTATGGTAAACTCTTTCATTCCATGCTGTAGGGACTGCTAATAATTAGTGTGATTTCTGTCATCCTTCTAAGACACTGCT
>NW_010559910.1:11358-26467 GCF_000687285.1 Phaethon lepturus
GGAGAAATGATTTTTCTATACCAGCTGTCTTGAAAAAATAACCAGTTCTGTGTTTGTTATACGATCATCTAGGGAGAGAGTAACACAATAGCTACACCCAATGGCAACTTCATTAACTGCTATTTTTCTAAAGAAAACTGCTAGGATTTTCTTACCAGGGACTTAACAATCAAAGTCAAACACAAATACTTAGGCCAGTTTTAACAATTGCTTTTTCATGAAGATAAATGCATTTTTAAATGGTTTCACTTTCATAATTCAAATTTTCCTTGCAATTTATCTTTTAATGCACAGCAGCCTTGTTCTTTTGACTGGTTTATTATCTTCTCCAAGTAATGCACTTGGACTAGCATAAAGAATCGAGCCACAAAATCTTCTCCTTACTGGCTTCTCAGGTTTGATATTTCTAATTCATTGTGGCAACAAAAGTAGCTTTCAGATTATGTACCACAGGAGGTGCTGCCATGTTACCTTCTGGGTTTGCACAGAAAACTGAAAGTGATGCTCTAATATGGAAAAGATCTGTCCCCAGTTCTGTAGAATGTCCTGTTAGCCTCTGAGGCTATACGTGCCAATAAACAAATAAAGAAGGGAGAGAAATATTTTTACATAGTTTTTGGCTTATAGTACGACAGCGAATTCCCTCACTGAGAAGTTGGAAAATTTTGATGGAAGTTTAAAATTTCCATTTTGCTTTAAGGAGAATGAAAAAAATCCTATATACTTGCTCCATAGATACAGGATTATACCTTGAATAGAAGTACATTTGGGAGATTTGCTACTAATTGAACCAGGCTAAGAAAAAATAAATAAAGGGAAGAAAAAGAAAATCATATTCTGAACTTTGAGGGTCTACAGTGCATGGGAAATAATTTTGACATCACAAATGGAATGTCAAAGCAAGAACTGAGAAATAGGAAGATATAAAACAATGGACTTGCAACCAATGCTTCTGGTGAAAAGTGGAGGCCTTCGTTCTACGTCGATTTTCGTTTTATGTTTGCAGCATGGTTGATTTAAATTTGACAGATTAATTTTTGCCTCAGAAAACAGGGAAAAATCTCAATTTTCGGTTAAGTTTCATTACTAGAAATTTGGGGAAAGGTGCTATAAAAAGTAATAAATGAAGGGTAAGAATTTACAGACTTTCTTTTCTTTATGGTTCCTTAACTTGTATTTTTATAGTGCATAGATGTATTTTCTAGTCATATTCCCCACTGGTGTAAAGAAAAGCAATTCATGAGCTGCAGCATGCTTTCAGAGTTATAACATATCATGAACCTCAGTGGGTAACCACTTTGAGTCCCCTGCTGCCCTGAACAGTTCTGTTGCATGAAATGTTGCTTATACATTCACAAAAACCAACCATAATGTTCCTTCTAGACACATAAGAAGAGTTGATCTTCCTCTGGAGGAAGAAAGACTCCGAGGTTTTAAAAAATACAAAGCCAGAGAAGGTGCAAGGGGATCTTTGGTATGGGATCAGTGATGAGAGAGGAGGGAAGAACTCTGTCCATAAGAGCCATCTGCATCCACTGGAGAAAACTTCCATCCTCAGCACAAGGTCCAAATTTGGGTACTGCCTTCAGTGTGTACCCATTACCCAAAACTCGCAAATTGCTGTCCTACCACTTTTCAACATTAGCAGAAGACCTATAAAAGAAACCTATAAAAGCTATTTGCTTCTCCCATTACACTGCTCTAGGAAGAACCCAGTTAGATGCCAAGAAAACCAGAATGACATAGAATGAATGGGCACAAGTCATCACTCAAATACACCAACATGTTTTGTCAACTTTACCTGGATAGGCTTAGAGAGGCAGCAAAGCCTCTGCTAAAATCATGTGGGTTGTTTATTTTTCCTCTGAGTGTCTAGCCTTCATCACTCTCTATGGAAACGGGACACACTCACTGATACAAGGCATTCACTCAAGTCTGTCTCACAGACGCTCTTTCCACACCCAGCCTACTATATTTGTTCAAAGGCTAGCACTGCTCTTCAGCGTCACAGCTGGAAGTTCAACAGAGCTGAAAATTCATGAGTTGGAAAACTAACGTTCAAAGTTAATTGCTTATTAACAAAAATGCTTTTAGTGAGAAACTTGTGGATTGTATTACTCAACCAGATCACATTTCTCAATCAAACTTGTGCTAAAACTAGTTGTGCTGATTGCAATTTACTTAAAGGACAGTTAAAAGTTGCTGGAGGGATGCCAGTGTATCTATTTCTGGAATATATGCATTAAAACTTCCAATGACCAACAAAAATGCAGCTGAAAGACCCCACATATAAAAAGTTGTCATCAGTAATCCCTGTTGGAGCATGGAAACCATAGAGCAAACAGGGTTTTAATTTGCCTGCATACAGCAAAGCTCTTGTTACGCAGAAAGATCCCTGTGAAGGCACGTTTTTCCTAGAGAAACCTGGCTGCTCCTCACACAGCAACATCCCCATAAACAAAAGAAGCAACCTGGTTCTGCTGAGCACGTATGTGTTTCTCATGTGGGGAACAGGTCTTCTTCACAGTGTCATTTATGAAGAAAAATGGGAAGAGGCTCTGATGAGACTGATGCCAACTTTATGCCTCTCTCTTAAATTCAGAGCAGTCACTGCAGACACTGCCTGTCACTGACCTGGCAAACACAACTTGGCTTCAGGTTCCTTCAGATCCTCAATACTGGAACTCATGGCGGGGGTGGGGGGAAGTAATGAAAAAAAATAGGAAAAAAATTTTAAAACATCTTTCTGAAGGGAAGGTGGCAGAGTTTTCATTTAAGCTCATCCATCCAAACTGATACTTATCTTCCCAATAAAGATCCTGATGCCTAAACAGCAAAATGACTTCAACATCCAAACGAAGAGAAAGGACTCTGAGCTCACCCCATAAAGGTTTTCCAGCAAAGACACTGTAGTGCTAAGTCCATGTCATTGGCCTTTTCTTACTGTAATGAATTAACTCACGCAAGTACTGCATTTAGGGAATTAGGTCTGACAAATCAAAATGTCCCATTCTTGTACTTACTGAAAAAAAAGGCAGAATTACCACTGAGACAGGAATTCTCTGACTCATGAAGCTTAAATATCAATTTATATACGCAGCTATAGCATATTGACTGTGACTAGTCCATCTGCTGAGTCAGGGAGCAAAGCAGCAACATGTGCAAACGGCAGTCCATGGGCATGCCCTGGTTTTATACCCTTTTCTGCCTTTACTTCTTTGCCCACCTCGAGGTTCATCCTAGAAATCAAAGGCACCTTGTTTCATTTCTTTGCAAGCCTTCCTATTTGCAGTGTAAAGGTCTTCAGGACTTAGACTGTGCCCTTTTCACTGACACCTGCCCAACATATTTGAACATATTTGAGGACTTATTGCTGCGATACTCAGACAGGACGTTGTGCCTAGGTAGGGGATCACAGGATTTGGGGAAATCGCATATGCCCTACCCACACCGGCTAGCTGCATCCTGAGACTGAACACTTCCTCCTGAGTCACATCAATCTACGGGCAGGCGGGGTGCTTTACAAGCACACAAAGTGACAGCTCCATACTCTGAATATCTGACAATTTACAGTGAGCTTTACACAGCAATGATCATAACAGATGGTGGTAGAGTTGGAAAGGGTGTAACAGAACAGAAATTACAAGTGTGGAAGATACTGAGTTGGGCTTGACGGATGTGTCCACTGTGGGAAGGAAGTGTTTGGGAGAGCTGCAAACACACATGTACGAGAATTTTTTTCCCAGCATATAACACAGGCTGATTTTCCTCATTCAAGGCTAAATTAACATTTCCTTGGTAAAAACTGTAGAGGGTTCACATTTAGCCACTTAAATCATTCACTTAAAAGGGTAATTAATTCACAGATACCACCACTTCCTTCAGCCTACTTTTTAGCATGAAACTAATATTGCTGGTGCACTCAAATAAGCAAAATCATTTCTCTGAACTGTTTTATTTTTAAGGTGGGGGGCGGGGTGGAATAAACAAAGACCTGAGTCAGCCCCACACATCCTTGCCGGGCTGTTTGGTCAGCCTCGTGTCATTATTTGCGTTCGTGCCTGGCTGCTGCAGGGTGTAACACCTCGCTTTGTCTGGAAAGCGAGCGAGCATTCAGAACACATTACTCACAGGCTGCAGCTCCTGGCAAAGTCACCTTCATGCCACATAACTCGCAGGTGGGAAACACCGCACAGTGACTGCAGTTTGCGAGGGAACTCTCCAAAACCACTTGCCCCAACTCCTGCAATATCCTGTCCATATCTACAGGGAGAGATCCTTCTCGGGCATAAGTGGCTCATTGAACTGTTCCTTGTTGCTTTTAAGGGATGAGAAGGACCATTACGTCCTCGTAATTTGATTTTGTACTTATCACAGAATGTGACAAAAGAACAACATTTCCCTACTGAGGCTACTTTCTTCCTATGCTCCTCCTACAATCAAGGGAGAGGGAGGCTCCTGTAGATGGCTATAAATGCAGACTCCTTCTGTACCTGATTCATTCAATCTCCTCTGATTACAACAAGAGCCTAGTGAGATTAGTCCCACAAAACTGATAGCCTTTGCAAAGACTTCTTACGCATGCTTTGATGCCTATTACTGAACTCAACAACTCACTAAACTGAACATTCATTTTAGAAAGGCGTCTGTTCTTGAATTAAAGGCACTACAGATAAGATCATCTCATGTCTCTGTCTCAGCCAGTCACCCTCACTTTTCTTTCTAGTCCCTGTAGGAAAATAGGACATGTAAAATATTTTGGAAAAATGGTACCCTGAAGTGCCTGGAATCTAAGGGGCCACATTCAGAGGTTCGGATGAGATGAGTCCACCTCAAACAATGCTGAATATACCACTGCTTCTCTGCTTTCATTATCCCTTAAATTTTATTTTCTTTACTCCACAAGAGGTTTTTCCTGATAGACAGTAAAATTTCATCTTCATTAAAAGAGACAGACAGAGAGGCTTCTAGCCTGTGTATCTGTGCAGAGATGCTCATAAACATGAACAACATGTTCTAGACTTTCATAAATGTGGAAAACAAGTTAAAAATGCCAACACACTTTTAAAATAAATTTCATGATTTGCAGGCCTTCCTAATCTTTGAGCACTTAAGGTTGACAACACTGTAAATAACAGCTTCTGGCCTAAAATGAAAGGCAAATTTTATAAATTTAATGGACGATGACACAAAATATAAATAAAGATGATCTGAAACCACTGTCAAAAAGTTCATATAGCAGATAAGCCATTCAGGAGAAAGGTGTCACATTTGAAAAGTCTGCTTACACCGTAAAGCAACCTTTCACATCAAGCCTGTAAGGCAGATTATGAAAGAGTAGTAAGACCTTTCTACCATCTGCCCTGGTGGAAGGAAAGGAGAAACAAAAGACTTCATCGATATATCCAGAAGCAATCCCAACCTTGCAGTCTGCACATCAGCTGGAAGACAAGAATTTAAGTTTGGGCTGAGTCTTCAACAAAGTCATCAAGCCATTATCTAAGCCAATCATCAGGCCATTGGACCTAAAGACAGGGACCAGAGGAGCAAATCTTCTCCCACTGTAAGAGATCATGTTTGTGACCACCTGAGGAATTTGAATATACACAAGTCTATGGGACCTTATGAGATGCACCCCAGAGTCCTGAGGGAATTGGCTGATGTAGTTTCCAAGACACTCTCCATGATATCTGAAAAGTCATGGCAGGCAGAGGAAGTCCCTGATGACTAGAAAAAGGGAAACATTGCACCCATTTTTAAAAACGGTAATAAGGAGGACCCAGGTAACTACCGACCTGTCAGCCTCACCTCTGTGCCTGGGAAGATCATGGAACAGATCCTCCTCGAAGCTATGCTGAGGCACATGGAGGGCAGGGAGGTGATTTGAGACAGTCAGCATGGCTTCACCAAGGGCAAGTCCTGCTGGACCAGCCTAGCGGCCTTCTAGGATGGAGTGACCACATCAGTGGACAAGGGAAGGGCTACCGATGTCGTCTCTCTGGACTTCTGTAAGGCCTTTGACATGGTTCCCCACAACAACCTTCTCTCTAAATTGGTGAGATACAGATTTGATGGGTGGACTGTTAGGTGGATGAGGAATTGGTTGGATGGTCGCATCCAGAGGGTAGTAGTCAACGGTTCAATGTCCAGATGGAGACTAGTGATGAGCAATGTCCCTCAGGGGTCCATATTGGGACCAGTACTCTTTATTATCTTCATCAGTGACATAGGCAGTGGGATCGAGTGCACCCTCAGCAAGTTTGCAGATGACAACACCAAGCCGAGTGGTGCTGTTGACATGCCTGAGGGACGGGATGCCATCCAGAAGGACCTAGACAAGCTCAAGGAATGGACCTTTGTGAACCTCATGAGGTTCAACAAGGCCAAGTGCAGGGTCCTGCACCTGGATCGGGGCAACCTCTAGTATCAATATAGGCTGAGGGATGAAGGGATCTAGAGCAGCCCTGCTGAGAAGGACTTGAGGGTACTGGTGGATGACAAGCTGGACACAAGTCAGCAATGTGCACTCACAGCCCATAAAGCCAAACATATCCTGGGCTGCATCAAAACAAGTGTTCTCTTTGCAGCCAATCATTCCCATTGACAGCCCATTTCCAGCCCCTGGAGATCTAGGCTTGTTTTCTCTCAACCCAAACACTAACCCTAACCCAAAACCTAAATGGACCATGTCTCTTTCAAACCCACACTTCCACTCCCTATCTCATTTTTACTCTGCCATCTCTGTGCAGACAGGTTGTATTACTTCCATGAAGGAGCTGGGAAAGAAAACTGTGCTATGTCCAGGCTCAGCTCCATATTTCAATCATCCCATCATAGTCACTTGTCATACATCTGACATTTGCCTCCTTCCTGGTACTTATACCACCATCTTCAGTATATCTTTTGTATCTGCTTCAGTAGTCTTATTGTGTAAGCTCACCCGCCAAGGCTCAAGCTCCAGGTGTCTAGGACCAGTTCTGGAAGGTCTCTGTTGTAAATCCAGGTGCTCAGAAAAATAGACTGCCTCAGTCCAGGCTTTAAGACCATGGGACTAACTTAAAAGTGCATTTACATAAAATAAAGATCACATCCTGGGAAGGAAGGCATAGAAAAGTGTTTCCAAATCCACATCTTGAAAGTCATTAATGAGATTCACCAAAAGTCTTACTTTAGAAGAATAATTTTTTTCCCTCTTTATTTAGCATTGCTTTGTTATTCACCAGCATGTATCTACACTGTGTTTTCAGAACTTTTCCCTTGAATATGTTGATTAAAAGGTATTGTGAAATGAAGAAAGGTATTCTTAGACACTCACAGCACTCCAGGAGCCTGAACATGGACATATATTCAGAATAAAACCATGACTTCCCACAAGTGCATTTATCTACTCCCCATGATGATGGATCAGCAATGAAAGAAAGTAGAAAAGGCAATTCCTTCTCAGGTGCAAAGCACTGATCTTTCAGAAGTTTATTGTAGTTGGCAATACCAAATCATGACCTCAAATTCCAGTGGAATTTTCTTTTAAATTGGTGTACTGGGTCTGCCTGGGATGGGGTTAATTTTCTTCGCAGCAGCCTTTATGGTGCTGTATTTTGATTTTGTGACTGAAACAGTGTTGATAACAGACCAGCGTTTTAGCTATTTCTGAGCAGTGTTTGCACAGCCTCAAGGCCTTATCAGTTTCCCACTTTGCTCCCCCAGCCAGTAGGCTGGACAGCTGACCCAGATTGACCAAAAGGATATTGCATGACTGTGGATATACTCTGGCTGGACACCAGGTGCCCACCAAAGCTGCTTTATCACTCCCCTCCTCAGCTGGACAGGGGAAAGAAAAATGTAAAGAAAAACTCATGGGTCACTCACCAATGATCATTACCATCACGGGCAAAACAGACCTGACTTGGGGAAAAAAATAATTTAATCTATTACCAATCAAATCAGAGTAGGATAATGAAAAATAAACCTAAATCTTAAAAACACATTTCCCCCACACCTCTCTTCTTCCCGGGCTCAACTTCACTCCCAGTTTTTCTACCTCCTCCCCCACAAGGTGACACAGGAGGATGGGGAATAGGGGTTGCGGTCAGTTCATCACACGCTGTCTCTGCTGCTCCTCCCTCCTCTGGGGGAGGACTCCTCACACTCTGCCCCTGCTCCAGTGTGGGGTCCCTCCCATGGGAGAAAGACCTCCAACAGCCTCAAGGCCTTATCAGTTTCCCACTTTGCTCCCCCAGCCAGTAGGCTGGACAGCTGACCCAGATTGACCAAAAGGATATTGCATGACTGTGGATATACTCTGGCTGGACACCAGGTGCCCACCAAAGCTGCTTTATCACTCCCCTCCTCAGCTGGACAGGGGAAAGAAAAATGTAAAGAAAAACTCATGGGTCACTCACCAATGATCATTACCATCACGGGCAAAACAGACCTGACTTGGGGAAAAAAATAATTTAATCTATTACCAATCAAATCAGAGTAGGATAATGAAAAATAAACCTAAATCTTAAAAACACATTTCCCCCACACCTCTCTTCTTCCCGGGCTCAACTTCACTCCTGATTTTTCTACCCTCTCCCTCCAAGCAGCACAGGGGGGCAGGAAATGGGGTTGTGGTCAGTTCATCACACATTGTTTCTGCAGCTCCTTCTTCCCCAGCAGGAAGATTCCTCACACTCTTCCCCTGCTCCAGTGTGGCGTCCCTCCTGTGGGAGACAGTCCTCGAGTCCTTCCCACAGGCTACAGTTCTTCATGAACTGCTCCAGCATTGGTCCCTTCCATAGGCTGCTGTCCTTCAGGACCAGACTGCTCCAGCATCGGTCTCCCACAGGGTCACAAGTCCTGCCAGCAAACTGGCTCCAACATGGGCTCCTCTCTCTGTGGGTTCACATGTCCTGCCAGGAGTTTGCTCCAGCGAGGGCTTCCCACGGGGTCACAGCCTCCTTCGGGCACCCACCTACTCCTGTGTGGGGTCTTCCATGGGCTGCAGGTGGATATCTGCTCCCCCATGGACCTTCACAGCCTGCCTCACCATGGTCTTCACCACGGGCTTCTGGGGAGTCTCTGCTCCGGTCCCTGGAGCATCTCCTCCCGCTCCTTCTTCACTGACCTTGGTGTCTGTAGAGCTGTTCCTCTCACATATTCTCACTTCTCTCTCAGGCTGTAATTGTGCAGTTTTGGGTTTTTTTTCCCCCATTCTTAAGATGTAATCACAGAGGTGTTACCACTGCCGTTGATGGGCTCAGCCTTGGCCAGCAGTGCATCTGTTTTGGAGCTGGCTGGCATTGACTCTATCAGACATAGGGGAAGCTTCTAGCAACTTCTCACAGAAGCCATCCCTATAGCCCCGCTGTTACCAAAACCTTGTCACACAAACCCAATGCAATGACACATAATGTCATGCTCAGCAATAAAAACTGAGGGGTGGGTGGTTTGGGGAAGCTAATTATTGCTTGGGGACTGGCGGGGAATCAATCCACTTGTGGGAGGTGGTGAGTAACTGCCTTTGCATCACTTGTTTGATTTTTTATTCCTCTTTCCTTAGGTTGTTACACTGTCTTTATCTCAAGTCATGAGTTTTCTCACTGTTGTTCTTCATATTCCCTCCCCCATCCCACTGTGAGCACAAGTGAGCAAGCAGCTGGGTGGTGCCTAGCTGCTGGCCAAGGTCAAACCACCAAAATAGGGATCAATTTAAGTCAGGGAAAAAATTAGTTCCTTCAGCCTCCACCTCCAATGATGATTTTTGCCTTCAAAAGACCTCAGAAATTGTCCAAAAGTGAAAAAGTTCTGGTTTGTATCTGTTCACATCCTGCTGTTGAATGCAGTAACATGACCTCAACTAGTATGGGAGACAAGGTATAACACATAAAGCCTGGATGTGTGCAGAATATGAATCCAAAGATATGAACAAATATCCTACCTGCTGTGTCCCCTATCTGCTCATCACAGGTAAATGTGGGTACAGAAAGTTGAAGAAATACTTATAAAAGGTTCCAGTTGTATCACATGGGCCACTGTCTACACTAAATGAGTTGATGCCACAGTAGGGGAACTCTGGTATCATCGTATCTGTGGAAAAAATGGTTGAGAATCATGGCTAGACCATGACAATGACCTGTACTACTGGACTCCCCACATTAGTGACTAGTGTGCCAGCACGGTCTTGTTGGGGTCAGTCCTACTCTTGATTCACCCTGGACTTTGTGGTGAATCCAAGCAAATCACATTACCTGCCTTTGCTGCTTACAACCACAAACCGTGGGCGCCAGTCATAGCATCCATTTCACGCTGCTTTGATGCCCTTGCTGCGGTGCCCTGGGCATGAGTAACCTGCCTAGGAAGCACTGCCGTGCACTTGTGGCAACCGACGGTGCCCTGGCCAGTGGTGCTGCTGGCCCAGTGGACCCTGAGAAACTGCCAGAGTTGTGGCTGCGGCCACAGGGCAGCCGACGAAGGAAGACAAGCCCCACAGAGGGGACGGGTGGCAGGGCCTGGCAAGGCAGCCCCTCAGGGAGACCGCCAAAGGCCCAGGGATCTCAGGAATGGCATCGGAGGCCCCAGCCCCTGCAGGGAGGTAGCAAAGGCAGATCCTGTGTGGCGGAGACAGAGGCGAGGGCCACGAGGGCTGCAAGGGCTGCAGGCAGCAGTTCATGCTGCCGCCAGCTGCCATGGGGCACCGTCGGGGCCTCCACAGGTTGCCGCAGCCAGGGCCAGGCAGCGACCCACACCTGGGCTGGCAGTGACCCACGCCAGGGCCAGCATCCACAGCCAGGAGGAGCCGTGGGTCATCAGGGTCTCTCCACGGACAGCGTGAGGCACTGGGGGTGCCAGGCACCCCAGGGTCCCCATGCCAGGGCCTGTGTCCCGCCTGGCAGGGCCGGCAGAGAGGCACCGACCCCGTGTCGTAACCTGGCTCTGCGTTTGCAAGGGTGCTTTCATCCTGCGGGTAACAAGAAGAAATGAAATGGAAGCTTCGTGTTAAAGACGGTAAGGAGGGACGCGTTCACGTCATGGCCCTCACTGCACACGAAGGTGAAGGGTTTGCTCCTTCTTCTACGCCCGGCTCCGGACTGAGCGCTGCGTGACAAAAATGAGTTTGCATTTATTGAGAGCTGAACGCGGAGACCCTTTCAGCAATTTTATCTCGACCTCCAGTATCTAAACTGTGTAATTTACATGGCACTTCAGCTGTGACCGCAAATGACCGCATAGTTTTCTAATGGTTTCTCCTTAACCAGGGCTGGTGCCATCTCAGCAGACAAGTGCAGCAACAGCAACATCTAGTGGCAAGTGAGATGGTGGCTACACCAGAGCAGAAACCGACTCCAATTAATAGGATATAAATCAGACACAAATGCACAAGAATGGAAAGTAGCAACAGAAAACTTTTTCTGTAATAATTTGTATTTAATTTTTTCTCATGTTTGCATGCATATATAATATATAGAATATATCTACCTCAAATATAAACTAGTCTTATATCTTCCTTTGCTTCACATGACTAACACTGTGTCATTACTTGACACACCAATTGATTTGTTGACAATAAGTTCGTATCCTGTTTACCACTCTTAGATTTTAAACACACAGAAGCATAACAGCAGAATTTCAAGGGAAATTGTATGTGTAGTTGTGGTTTTTTTAGGTACTCAGGCAGTGGACAGTATGATGGTTTAAGCACAAGAGAAACATTAAATGTATAAAAGACATTTGGGATTCCTGCAGGTACAGAAGTGTACCTTGTCTTCTCTACGTAAGGTTCAAAACAATTCAGGTTTTTTTTCTCTTTTTCCCTGCTGGCACTAGCCATGTGTTTAGTATGTCAGACACCCATTATTCAAGATAGACAATTTTGTAGTTAAAACACGCATCTAACTTACATCTCATCTTTACCACTGTACCTGGTCTGGCTGGGACGGAATTAACTTTCCTCACAGCAGCCCGTATGGTGCTGTGTTTCAGATAGTGACCAAATTAGTGTTGATGATAACACAGGTTTTTAGCTATTGCAGAGCATCAGGGCCTTGTCTTTTTCTCACTCTGCCCCATATCAAGTAGGATGGGGGTGAGCAAGAGGGTGGGAAAGGACACATCAGGGACAGCTGACCCTACCTGACCAGGGGGATATCCCATACCATGGAAGTTCATGCTCGGCAATAAAGTCTATGGGGTAGTCATTCCAGGGCAGCCACTGCTCAGAGACTGGCTGGGCACCGGTCTGCCTGGTGGGAGGTGATGAGCAATTGCCTTTGCAATGCTTTGTTTTGGGTTTTTTCCCCTGTCTCTTTCTTTCATTTGTTAAGCTGTCTTTATCTTGATCCACAAGCTATTTCTTGCCTTTGCTCATTCAACTCTCTCTCCCACCCCACTAGGGGCAGGGAGTGAGCGTGCAGCAGGTGGTTGTTTGATTGCTGGCCAGGGTCACCCCACCACAACTAAGCATCTTTTACTTCTTACCCTGTTTTAAATATGCACATTGCATTATGTCCAGAACTGCCAAGTGTGATATTTCTCAGATAGATCATGGAAAAAAATTAATTAAGGATTTGCTTTCACAAACAGGAAAATCTATCATCTTAAAACTCATGAGGCAATATATGTTACAGATAGATAGACAGAAACAGCCATTCTAATACCTGTCTCTATCTAGTCATACAAAATAAACAGACTGCTGTTACCATACTACTTTCCTGAGCACTCGGATCTGCTCTTGACTATCCCAAAATGGACACTAAAAATGTTGCAAGACTCAGCTTCTGGTCTCAATACTTTATTTGCAGCTGCATATATACATAAAATTCTAAATACAGTATCAGATAATGTCCTATTCAACCAGATTTAAGTGATGGCTGAAATAAGAACATTTGCATGCTGTCCATTGAGTCCTATTCCATCCAAGACCCTGAGCTGAAAGGTGGCAAACACTTCTGAGAGGTCACTTGGAGAGCAGTCTGTATAGCTTAAATCTGAGCGTCATTTAACTGTCTGCACTTTGCAGCGGATCAGAAGAGATGAGTCTATTTGTCTCCCAGCACCCTAATCCTTGCAGCTTTCCCTGTGCAGTCACAGGGGTTCACAGCTGTACTAAAAGGTTAGAACTTGGTGCTGGCAGAGGATAACTTTCTTCAAATGAAGCTTTATCTTTAACTGAGACAATATGTCAAAACACCCAACTCTAGCTAAAGAAAAGCCTGATGACTGTTAATGTCGCAGTGCCAAGCACTCAGAAGTGTGGAATGTCAAAATTAAGGTAGTTTGTACTTCTGGGACTTGGAGAGCAGGCCTGGACAAGGAAAGAATCCCTACGTCTTATACTAGTTGTACACTTGTTACACTCCGTTAAGAAACTACACCAGTTGCTGCAGCCTCAACTAGCGTTCAAGCCACGTGCACAGATACTCGCTTCCCACCACCTCCTCCAAATGCTTCCCGAGCCAGGAACCTGGGCTACTGCGAGCTGTACTTCACCAACTGATTTAAAGAAATAGCAGATGGCAAGTGGCAGAGAGATCCCTGATATATAATTAGCTCCTGCACTACTTTCCTCTGCCTCACAGCTGCTATTCCCTGGGCTCTCAGAAGTGTTACCAGTGCAGAAGCCTCACTGCCCTCCCAACAGTCATCAGGCTAGGTTGTCAAGTTCTCATTTTTCATAAGTTAATCTGTATTCTAAGGGAAATACAGCATCATGTTTCATACCAGCTTCCCCCTGACCTTTCTGGTATCTTGACTTCTCCCTGGACACTGCCTTGCCCTTGAATTGATCACTTATCACCAAAGCTGCCATTCCCCAAAACTATCACAACAAAAGCCAATCTGGACTTGTGTTCCCCCAAGTCCATTTCTTCATCCATAAGACTCTTTGCATGAAGAACATTTTCCACAGATGAGATGATACACAGCAAAAGGCCACCTTGGCCCTCTGTCCAAACCCTGGTTAGAGAAAAACTGTCTTCAGGAGCAAGTTTCTCCCTGAAATCTGGTATTTGTAGGTTATTCACATCCAGAAATCCAGTGCTTTAATCCTAAGGAGGATATGGAAAGTGTGTGTTTATTCCTCTAAGAACAAATCATACTGCTGACCCTGTAAGTGTCCAGGCCTTTTGTGAGTACTGATCTGTATCCTGCACCAATGTGTGTCACAGGCTGTAGCAAAGGAAGGAAAAAATATTTCATTTCCTAGGTTGTTTTTTTTTTTTCATTTCCTACTTCAGCTTTCATTGGCTGCCCCTTCTTTCCTACCCTTTAGGACAGAATTACAGGTTCAACAGTGACCAGTCACGGGGAGTTAGAATTCACTGTGCTACATCAGTCCCCAGGGAGCATGAGAAAAACAAACCACACTGCAGTGAAGAGGTTTATTTTGCAGGAAGCAAACAGAGTACAAATTTAAATTTAACTTTGTCAGGTGCCATGTTAAACTTGGAAAGAATGGGGAAAAAACCTGAAGCAGAAACCATGAACAGACCAGTGAGTATAAGCTCTCACATTTCTTCCATGGGTAGTTTTTGTGGAGGAGGTGTTAATTTATTTTTCCCATACTCGGACATATAATCTGTATGTGCTTAACAGTCAGTGATTCTCACACAGAATCACAGAATCATTAAGATTGGAAAAGACCTTTAAGATCATCAAATCCAACCATCAACCCAACACCACCATGTCCACTAAACCATGTCCTGAAGTGCCATGTCTACAAGATTTTGAAAGCTTCCAGTGATGGTGACTCCACCACCTCCCTGGGCAGCCTGTTCCAATGTCCAACCACTCTCTACGTAAAGACATTTTTCCTAATATCTAATCTAAACCTCCCCTGGTGCAACTTGAGGCCATTTCCTCTCATCCTATCACTTGTTACTTGGGAGAAGAGACCAACACCCACATTGCTACAAGCCCTTTTCAGGTAGTTGTAGAGAGCGATAAGGTCTCCCCTCAGCCTCCTTTTCTCCAGACTGAACAACCCCAGTTCCTTCAGCTGCTCCTCATAAGACTTTTTCTCCAGACCCCTCACCAGCATCATTGGCCTTCTTTGGACAATCTCTCGTGACAATGCATCAGCTTACAAAAGGGTTGACCACCTGTGGAGTAATCGCTGAGGGGTACTTTG
>NW_010559911.1:0-489 GCF_000687285.1 Phaethon lepturus
CTCCTTTGGGACCCTATATACCCCAGCGTGAACCCATATATCCCTCACTGGGATCCCATATACATCCACTGAGCCCATATATCCCCCTTGGGATGCCATATATCCCCCTTGGGACCCCATACAGCCCTTTTGGGACTCCTTATTTTCCCCTTTGTGCTCTATACCCCCCTGTGAGCCCCTATATCCTCCTTTGGGACTCCTTATCTCCCCTTTGGGACCCCATATAGCCCATGGAAGCTCATATATCCTCCACTGGGACACCATATAGCCCCTTTGCGACCACATAGAGCTCCAGCGAGCATATATATCCCCCTTTGGGCTTCTATACACACCTGTGAGCCCCTATATCCCCCTTTGGGACCCCACATCACCCCGTAAGCCCATACATCCCCCTTTAGGACCCCATATACCCCCTGTGAGCCCATATATCGCCCTTTGGGACCCCATATACCCCCTGTGAGCCCATATATGCCGCTTGGGAACCCCATT
>NW_010559911.1:1129-1881 GCF_000687285.1 Phaethon lepturus
GTACCCCTTGTGAGCCCATACATCGCCCTTTGGGACCCCATATAGACCATGGAAGCTCATATATCCTCCATTGGGACACCATATAGCCCCTTTGCGACCACATAGAGCTCCAGAGAGAGTATATATCCCCCTTTGGGCTTCTATACACACCTGTGAGCCCCTATATCCCCCTTTGGGACTCCTTATCTCCCTTTTGGGATCCCACATCCCGCCTGGAAGCCCATATAGCCCCTTTGGGATCCCATATACCCCCTGTGAGCCCATATATCTCCCTTTGGGACCCCATATAACTCCTGTGAGCGCATATGGGACTCCATATACCCCCTTGGGACTCCATATAGCACCTTTGGGACCCCATATATCCCCGTTTGGACCCCACATAGCCCCCTGTGAGCCAATATATATGCCCCTTTGGGAAGGCATATACACCCTGTGAGCCCCTATACCCCTCTTTGGGGACCCATATACCCCTTGTAAGCCCGTACATCCCCCTTTGGGACCCCATATAGCCCATGGAAGCTCATATATCCTCCATTGGGACACCATGACCACATAGAACTGAAGCGAGCACATATATCCCCCTTTGGGCTTCTATACACACCTGTGAGCCTCTATATCCCCCTTTGGGACTCCTTATCTCCCTTTTGGGATCCCACATCCCGCCTGGAAGCCCATATAGCCCCTTTGGGATCCCATATACCCCCTGTGAGCCCATGTATCTCCCTTTGGGACCCCATATACCCCCTGTGAGC
>NW_010559912.1:0-1634 GCF_000687285.1 Phaethon lepturus
AGTACCTATTAGCAAGTAAAAGCAATATTGAGTATAATTTGAATTACCATTTAGATTAAGCAGTTTATTGAATTGAGATTTCATAAAGGTTATCATGTTATAAATTACAGCTTTTATAATATAATTTGAATTACCATTTAGGTTATCATGTTATAAATTACAGCTTTTATAGCTTTATGGTATCAACTATCTTTAATCTTTGGTACATTTTAACTGTCATTTAAATTGACAAAGAGTTTATTGGGAAAAACATTCTTAATCTTGAGATTTTTAGTTATTTTAAAATGTTCATCTTCAGAGTTGTGCAGTTTTGCTGTTTCACTTTTTCTTTATGCTGTGGTTTGCTATAAGAATGATTAGAAAGTGATGAAAACTTTACTTGTGTTACCATTAAGCTCAATGATTCACCATTTCCTCATAATATTTTGAGTCAGGCAAATGCCTTCTGAATCCAGAAGAACGCAAATCGATGCGTTAGTTCCTATATATGTATTGCTAAGCATGCATGTTTTAAGTTGTAAATGTGGAAATAGAGTCTAGACCAGTGGATTTTCATCTGGAATACATCTATTTCATTGGCAACATAAGGTCCTAGTAGAAGCGAGACACTAAAGTAAATTCTTCAGCTGGAAACAAAACAGTTTTTTTTTTCAGGTACTAGTTTTACCATTTGATCCTTATTTTGTTTTTCACCTTAGCAAAACCTTACGACTTCAAACCAGGAAATGTGACTGTTAGGAATACATCATCGTGGAGAAAAACAGGAAGAAAAATTTTGGAATATTTGTTTTTTGACCATCTGAATTATAGTGTCACAGCACTATTTTGAAACTTGCTGAGTAGCATGTTTTGCTAAGAGAAAATACTTAAATTATAGACCAGAATCTGTTGCTTTATTATCATAACCTAATAGATGAATCAACATGTTATTATTTTTAATGTGGCCAGTGGAGAGAAGAGGAAAAGAAATATTTTAACTTTTGAAATCCACATTCATCCGTAATGGGAAGAAGCTACTTCACTCACTCCATTGGAAATGCTGCTAGATTAGCAAGATAAAAAGATGATAAAGTTAATAGTAGCTGCACACTAGATCTATGTTTTGTATTCTCTTTGCAAGATTCCCAGGTAAAAAGTAGCACAAATCATTCTAGTGACTGCCTTTCTTGAAAGATGGAAAGAGAAAAACCCTTGGAGCAAAAAATATGAAGGGCATGGTGGTTACTTCCATTTGCTGCCCTTTCAACCACACATTTAGCTGAAACCAAAAATGTATATTTAATAGAATTGAGAGCACAGAAAGGAAAATATAATTATTGGTATGAAATACGGCTATCACAGGAATATGCATTTAAGAAAACTGCTGTTTAGTATGTAGTGTTGCAAGGATTATTTTATTAAATCATTTTTCCTGCATGACTGTTCTATTTCATCACTTATGTCACCAATTTCTCTGATAATTTTGAACAGGTAAATGAATACAATTGATCTGACATTCTAGATGGAAAAAATTACAGTATATATACATCTCACATTAGAGTACTGAGAGTGCCATTTTGATACCAAATGGTATGATGATTTCTAAATATATATAAATATAAATCTATAAATACTTATTAATAAGTATATATATA
>NW_010559913.1:0-4936 GCF_000687285.1 Phaethon lepturus
ACAAGACAATAAACGGCTTCGGAATATAACTCTCATAGAGTTGTGAAGTCCATCCTTCTCCCGCATTTAACTACATGCAGACTAGAATGAAAACATTTGAAAGGACATTGACAGACTGAGGTGGCATATAAGAGATAAAATTATTCATGAGCTGGAGAAAATGCTTTAAAATGAGGAACAAGCAACTCAATCTTCTTTCAGAAAAAGACTAGGACATACAAACATAAAAATCTTCTGTATTAGGTTTGTGTGACAAAGTTTTGGTAGCTGGGGGGCTGCAGGGGTAGCTTCTGTGAGAAGCTGCTAGAAGCTTTCCCTATGTCCTATAGAGCCAATGCCAGCTGGCTCCGAGATGAACCTGCCGCTGGCCAAGGCTGAGCCAATCGGTGATGGCGGTAGCACCTCTCATAACATATTTAAGAAGGGGAAAAAAAAAGAGCAACAGCAATTGCAGCTGGAGAGAGGAGTGAGAATATGTGAGAGAAACAACTCTGCAGACACCAAGGTCAATGAAGAAGGAAGGGCAGGAGGGGCTCCAGGCATCGGAGCAGAGATTCCCCTGCAGCCCATGGTGAAGACCATGGTGAGGCAGGCTGTGCCCCTGCACCCCATGGAGCTCCACGGGGGAGTAGATCTCCCCCCGCACCCAGGGAGGGCCTCGTGCCACAGCAGGGGGATGCCCAAAGGAGGCCGTGACCCCATGGGAGGCCCGCACTGGAGCAGGCTCCTAGCAGAACCTGTGGCCCCATGGAGAGAGGAGCCCAGGCTGGAGCAGGTTTGCTGGCAGGACTTGTGACCCCATGGGGAACCCACGCTGGAGCAGTCTGTTCCTGAAGGACTGCACCCTGTGGCAGGGACCGAGGCTGGAGCAGTCTGTAAAGAACTGCAGCCCGTGGGAAGAAGTCACATTGGAGAAGTTCGTGGAGGACTGTCTCCTGTGGGAGGGACCCCACCATGCTGGGGCAGGGGAATAGCCTGAGGAGGAAGGAATGGCAGAGACAAAGCGTTACGAACTGACCACAACCCCCTTCCCTGTCACTCTATCACTTGTGATTAGGGAGTGAAAGTGAGGGAGAACCTCCTGAGTCACAAGGTTCAGAGTGGACCAAAATCCACCCCTAGTCCCAGACTTGGTCAATGGTTTATGACTAAGGTTAGGTATAGGGAAAGGTAAGGGATGCTCTCCCATGGAGTCATGAGGTTCAGAGTAGACCCCCTTGCTTTCTAAACTCCTTCTCACAGAGAGGTCTAGGTGCAGCTGAATCCACTCCTAGTGCCAGACTTGGTCAGCAGTTTATGACTAAAGGAATCAAGTATCAGTGATTCTGGTGTGGTGGTGTAGTCTATGATTTTGTGCTTTGTGTAACTTTAGGATGGCAACAATCTAATACAAAATAGCAGCAATTAAAATTAACACTATTATGGTAAAGCACGTATTAAATCACATAATTTCCTAATAAAGTTTAGCAATATAATAACTTAAAACTTGCTAAAAACCTCTAATTACACATACACACACAGAGACAATATAGAGACATATCAAGAGATAAAAAGGAAAGAGAGAGAGATATATACAAAGGTACCTGTTAAAAATTCCCCTTGAGTCCAGCGAAATACATCAAATGCTTTTGCATTTCCCAACGGGTGAGGGTTGAGCCTCAAGGGGTAGGGGTTTCAGACCAGGTCCCATGCCAGTCTTCAGCCACAATCCTTGGAACTTACCAAGAGAGTTCACAAGCTCTGAGAGGTGTCCCACTCGGAGATGCTGGTTGCAGACCGCTGTGGTCCAGGAGAGCTCAAAGGGCCTCACTTGGGACCACTATTTATAGCGTCAGGAGATTATTGACTTTAGGCATCAGTGAATTTCCATCCTGGCCACAACCCAGACAGGTAATTTCTCAAGTCTTTGGTAGCATTGGCACCAGTTATTCCAGGGTTGTCTGAAGATAGTTAGTCCTGTTCTTGTTCCTCACCCTGGTCAGACAACCACCTTCCTCTTACAATCAGTGCCATTCTCTACCTCAGCTACGCAAGAATGATTGGTACAGTCGAAGGGCTCTCAACTGCCAAATTCTTTGTTCAAAGGCCAATTTCTCAGGTTGTAGTAGAGCAGCCTAGGCGCAAGGTGATGTGGGGGAGAATGCACCACCACACACTTCTGCCATTGCTGATTGGCTCAGCTTTGGCCAGCAGCGGGTCCTTGGAGCTTTCTGGAACTGCCTCCATTCGACATGGGGACAGCATCTGGTGTCTTCCCGCAGAAGCCAACCCTGCAGCTCCCCCACTACCAAAACCTTGCCATGTAAATCCAATACAAGGGTGCTCTAATTTGTCAGGAAACCACCTACAAATCTGTAAAATCTGAAGCTGTAAAATTGAAATGAGAAAAGAAAAATTTCACTTTCACACATTTTTATGTGAAACGATCAACCACTGCAAAAAACAACCAAAGGAAATAGTGTATTCTCCATTATTATTGTATTCAAGTTTAGATGCCTTTCTAGAAAATTGTACTTTAGTCACAAATGGCTAGGTTAGATGAATAATAAACCAGTGAAATTCCATGCCCTATGCCACAGAGATGCCAAGTTTATACTTTTATACACCTAGACAAAAAAAATTTCTCACTTACGAGGATCAGCTCATTTTCTGTACAAAATGCAGTGCCTCCCGATCTATTCATTTCCTTTCTAAAACAAGAAACCCCCTCCATAAATAAGGACTGCATTTGCAAAAATCCTTTCTAGCACCTGCCTTTCAAATGACACAAATATTCCCATATACACACACCCCTTCCTAACTTTGTGGGACCTGGGACTGCTTGCCAACCCGCTGGAAAGAAAATCCAACTATATATGGACCAGAAATGCTTGAGTGGATACTGGCACCTAATTCCCAAGGAGGACCATGTCTTAAGTCATACCTTTTCCTTCAGCACATCCTAATAGCTAGTGGAGGCTGTTTCTGTAGTAATATAGCGGCCACTATAAATCATATTCTTATAAGCCAAATCTGCTTAACTGGCACCAATAGGTAACAAAGCATGTCACAGTCAGGCCTCACAACCAAGCTGGGAATTGCAACGTCTCTGAGAATCTTGCTGCAGAGCTTCTCTTGTGACTTCACATGTTTCATCACCATGGACACGCACAGCTTAGAAACACCACCATTCTTCAGAGATCACAGCTTGGCTACCAGCAAATGCTGTCCAGTAAACGAGGAACAGCAAGCCAGAAGAAGCTATCTGGAAAATCTGCGAAGACCACAGGAGCAGGAAAGGTCAGTGTTTTTAAAAAAACCCACATTTTGTATAATACTAACTTTAGCAAGGCCTGTTTTTTCCATGCAGATTTAGTAATTTCTCTAACATTCATACAGCTCTACAGTTGCCTTCCCCCCAAAACTACACTATTAGTATTAACTCAGTTCTATTACTTGTCCGTTTTGACACCCTTCTAGCTGTTCAAGTCTGTTTCCCAAAACATAACTGCACTGATTTCTATACAGATTCTTTTGTCTCCCTATACCCACTCTACTTCTGATGCAACTGCCACATTACCAGTGTGGTACCTGTTCTTCTATTACTATGACAGGCAATTTTAGTATATTTATTCTATTTTGTTCACCTATCTACTTGAATTTTATTTATTTTCTTTAAAAGGGCCACCAGTTGTATTAGGATACAGTAACTTTTGGTTACAAATGTTCATTAAAACCATTAGACTTATCAGATTTCTCTGCAGTTCTAAATCCTTGATTGCACTGTTCCTCTCTTGAATAAGTAGTTTAGAAATTCAGCACACAAAGTACTGTTCACTCCTTTATTCTCCAATTATGTCTGCAAGAATCATTAATACTGATGCATTATCTTTCCTTTAGTATCTGTTGTGGACTTAACTGTGCCTCTCATATCACAGGTGTCTCAGCAGTTTTAAAACAGAATGTTGTATGTTAAAAAAAAACCTGAACCCCCTCCTGAAATGAATGCTTAAAAAAAAAAAAATTAGCAAATTCTTAATATAGCATTGTAGGCATAGTGCTTATACTATCTGGATATATATTCAAATAATTATATTACCCCTTTAGTTATTTCAGCAATTTCCTGCCTCATTCAAATCACTAAAATTATATCTAATTACTAGGCATCCCTTTCCTAAGATGCACTATCTTTTAATACAAGATATACAGAAGATGGATTTTTTAAAGTGCTATATTATTCCATCACCTTCACTTAGTACCTCACAAATGTTACAAAACATGTCTTCTAACTTACTTCTCAAATTCAGGAAGTGTTTAGCTATACTTACCAGTGTGAACCTGTGCCACACAATAAGACCAACAAAAACAATATTCTGAACCTAAAGGAAAAAGCATGGATCTCAGACATGTACAGCTTCTATCTTGTTGCTGTGTTTCATCATTCATTATTCAGTAACATTTGACCCTTGTGGAAAACAATCCTGTGCTCTAAAGGTGAATCTTACTGTGCCCAATTTTACTAGCAGCTTGGTAAGTCTTAACATTATTTGCACTACATGTGTTTCTTCACCCTAGCTTCTTATCTGGGATGTTGTTCTTGTGCCAGGGAAACCTGGGTGTACATCTAAGAATAAGCACAGAGGTTCTGTCCTCATCTGTGTGGGGAGGGGGGAAGACAGAGTAACTGCCTGTGTGCACTAACACTATAGCACCCACACAGCACTGGTGAGGCCACACCTCTATTGTGGCAAGTTCTGGGCTCCCCAGTACAAGAGAGTACCATGTAGGTACTGGAAAGAGTCCAACGAAGGGCCATAAAGATGATTAAGGGACTGGAGCATCTCTCATCTAAGGAAAGGCCGACAGACTTGGGGTTGTTCAGCTTTGAGAAGAGAAGGCAAGGGGGGATCTTATTAATGTATATCGATACCTGAAGGGAGGGTGCAAAGAGGACAGA
>NW_010559914.1:0-34066 GCF_000687285.1 Phaethon lepturus
CTGTCGGTGGTCGAAACGGACCGATAAAGAACACCCGAAGTTTTCCCGAGTTTGCTGAGAGGGTTCAAGGAACCTCCCCATAGCCTGGTGGAGCGGAGGGGACCGATTACGGGACGCGTAGGCTGTTCGCATCTCAGTTGAGCGTCACGCCTGGTAGCGGGGTACACTTCAGAGGCGCGGAGAAGCGTGCAGCCCGGGCTTCTTCATGTCTTTTTTTTCCCACCCCCACATGTTTTCGTGGGACTTGTTTACAGGAGAGTTTGTGGGCTTTGTTTTGTTTTGTATTTAGTAATCGCTGTGCATGGACAAGAGGAATTCTCTTGCTGTCCGCTGTGCATGGACAAGAGGAATTCTCTTGCTGTATTTAACCTTGTTTCCTGAGAGAGACCTATTTTCACAGTCTTAAGTGTCACCAAGACAATTCCCAGCAGGCCGGGCCCAGTTGCATAAGCAGACAGGCACGGAGGGGGACAGGTTGTGTAATGGCAGTGACATCATAGGTGGGTGTGGTTGAAGTTTTATAATATACTGTTGAGAGAGGGTGCAAAGACGGGAGGTAGAGGCACACTTTTGGACTGTCCTGTATTGATCGCAAGCAGTATATCTGCTACCACGAACACTTGAGATACGGTCACGCTTTCAGAGTTTAGTCTTCATAGAGGGAGTCCAATTTGTGTGATCGATATACCTAGATGGATACGGTGACAGATTCCTTTGTTGCTTTTTTTCAACTATGGATTTTAACACCTGCTGACCTGTGGGGTTCCATTTTCATTTGTGCCACTCTATTTCTGTTCAGAAATTTCAGAATTAATATTTTTACAGATTAAGTGTATTATGTTTGTGCAGTTGTCTGCATCAGAGGAAAAACCGAAAGCTTGCATAAGTCTAATCCTTCCAATCTGTTCTGGGGAGATATGTTAGATCTAGTTCCAGAATAAACTGTTTTCTATGTAGGTGGGATTAAATCTCAGATAATTTTATATGCCTTTTGGCAACATAATTTAAAGAGGTTCTGATGTGGCCTTCAATTCTGCATTATTTGCCAGCGTGTTTCCAAAATTTAGGATGTGGGATAGATGTGACCTGAGAAAGTGTCTGATCTATTTTAAATCTTGGAACTGTAAGAGGCGGCAGACTTTTCTTCTTTGTGTGTTTTGAACAACAGCATTGACACATACAAGTCACAAAGAAATGGAGTCAACTCAGTGGCCTTCAGGATACAAACTGATGAATCCATTATTGATCACAAATGTTCACAGGGGTCCTGTTCTGAAAGAATAAAAGAGCAAATTAATTCTACAGGCTCTAGTTACCATTTAGGTATCTGTGGGGAACAAATTTTGATTCCTTTTTTTTTGTGAAGCTACATCTTAAATTTTGCCTTTAAAATGGCTTCAGAATTTGAGCGTAGTTATCAGCTGTGATGCTTATCCGCAATTTTATTATTCAAATTCAGTACATGTGGTAGAATTAAGTGCTAGAAGCTCAGTTTAAGATCCCTTGTACAACTGTTTCCTATGTCTTCAGTCCTGAGAACTATCAATATTCCAAATATTCTGGTAAGGATACTAAAGAACTTGATGAATCGGAATGCAGATGTACGTTAAAGGTCAGGTTAGACCTGTGGGCTCACAACTACAAATTGAATTTTTGATTTCAGGCCTATAGAGAACTAATGAATAGCTGCTGGTGCACTTTCTAGCTTCCTCTAGAACATGAATTCTTGAAAACACTTAGAAGTGGAAAAGATGTAGCAGAAGAATGTATTAATGTTCAAAATCATTCATGTTCTGTTTCAGTGTTTCCTCACTGCTAGTTCATCTTTGTTTCTTTTCAGTGCAGATAGCTAAAAAACTGTGATAAACGTAAATCTGATGTCCTGTATAAGGCATTGGCACTAAACCTTACTCAGCTGGCATCTTTTCATCACTTTCTTACATTTCCTGAAACATCTGAAAGATAAATATTTGCCATGGTGCAAAAGTGACTTTTGAAAAACATGAAGAATGTTAACATGCATATGGTTAATATATTCCTTGCAGGGGTTGAAATGAAATAGCTTACTTAGAGGAAGTCTGTTGGATTAAAATCCAAGTGCAACTTGTCTCTAATCAACTGTCCTGAAACACACAGCTAATAAGCTTGAATTTGGTCCGAATCACAGGCTCATCACTGCTGGAGTGGGCCTTGGCAGGTCTGTTGACCAATCAGTCTCCTGTTCAAAGCAGAATAAACACTGAGTTCAGAGCAGTTTGCTTAAAGTTTTGTCCACCTGGATCATGAAAACCTACAAGGATGAAGATTCCACAACCTTTCTGGGCAACCTGCTCAAAGGCTAATTATCCTCATAGGGAAATTTTTTCTCCTTATTTCAAGTCAGAACTGTCCTTGTTTCAGTTTTTAACCATCACATTGTGGTTTTCCCCCCTTGCATTTCAGTAGAGAGTCTTCTAGGTAGTCTCCTCCTGGATTGTGAAAGGTTGTTGTCTTCTCCCAAGGCCTGGGAGAAGAATATCAGGAACTGATTTCCACTAAACAAGCCCAGTTTTCTCTTCTCATGGGTTGTGTGCTCCAACCCCTGATAATTGGGGTGACCTTATGGTACTGTATTAGTAAATACTGTGTCCTAAAGTTTTTCTGCATAGTGGTTGTGATGTGTGTGTCTGTTATTTTGAAGAATTTGGTATATTTTTAAGAACCGTATAAAAAGCATGTAGAATCATACCGGAGATGGTCCATTTATTGGTATGTTGAGGCTGACGGTAGCCAGGAGCAGATGCTTTGGAAGTAGTATTAAAAAAGAACTCATGAGTGGGGGTTTGTGTGTACACCTTTGTACACTTTCCTATTACTGTAATAATAATTAGTATGCACAGTTCTTCACTGAAAGTACTTGGTGTCTTTTTTATTAAAATCATTTGTCTTTGGGTATGCTAGAAGTGAGTGATTTCTGTATTAACAATATATTGGATTACTGAAATTGAAAATTCAAGCACAAGTTGTGGTTCTGCTCTGTTTAGTCTTTGGTCTAAGCATGTGAAATAATTTTGCATCTTCCCTTTAGGTGGCAAATGTTAAAATACATGCTGAAACATTGCAAAATGATGTTTTTGCAATTACAAAGCCTAGAAATTAAATTCTCGTTGCCAAATTTGACATATAAATTTAGATCTTTTGGTCTGCAAATGTTTACACCCGATTTGTTTTATGTATTGGTTATTCATTGGCAGTGTTTGTGTTCAGCAGAAGATTTGAGGTCCCAGTTCCTATGTCTAGCCCTCTGTTTTGTACCAGTGCAACTGGAACCATGCTTTTCTTTTTGAAAACAAAATAGACAGAGTGTCCACCTGCTGTAGACTTGAACTCACATTTTTATCTTCAAACTATCCCTCACCCTCCTCCCAGAAAGAGGAAGGCTTGGGAGTTCCTCAGGTCATCTTCTACACTTTAAAGTCTGAAAAAGATGATTATGTGCAAATAGGTAGCTTATCAGAGAACAGAGACCTGCACTTACTGCTACCTCTGAAGGAAAGAATTTGGTTTGATACTAACTGCTGGACACCAAAAAGTCAAATACAATAGAAAAAACAGTCTGAAGAGTTTGATCTGAGCTCCCACCTTACTAGGCTATAGCAGTCACAAAACACAAAGGCACAGGAAAGCAGGCTTCACAGTTCTTCTGCCTGCAGAATTACCTGTTTAATTTAGACAATTTCCCAGACTTCTGTTAATACAAACATTTTATTATGTCTAAGATAAAATAAAAACCAAACAAACCAGCTTTGGGAATATTTGTGTTTGAAGGGAAACTGTCAACTCCAAAGACAACACTTTAGTTGTCTGACTCCAAAACTTTAGTTTCAGCTGTGAAATCTGTCAGTTTTGATTTTCTTAACCCTTTCTTTTCCATTAAGGTCTTTTTACATGTAGCATTGTGGGTCTAAATAGAAAGCAGTATGACAGAATACGTGAGCATTGACCAATCTGACTTTTAAATGTAAGACGAGCTAATGTTGGAAATTATGAAAATTTAAACCAGACATTTAAAATAGATTAAGATAGCATATCAAATTGAACTGATCCCCTCCCAAGAAAATCTTGTTGAAACACTTAAAGACCTTTAATTTTAGTATTGTTTACAGTACACCAATGCTTGACTCGCTTATCTTGTTCAAAGAAAAACACAGGTGTCTTTAAAAAAAAAAAAAAAATCAAGAAAAAAGCACGTGTGCTGGCATTTTTTCCAAGCAAGAACTACAGTTAGTTGTGTTATGAAAATCATAGTTTTAGTAGCATGGGGATGGGTGTGCTTCCCATTTAGAGGTTTACTGAAAGTGCAAAATGCTGTATGTTGGACATGAGAACTTGTCTTTACTGAAGATATGCTAATGTTTTCCCATTGCAGGAGTCCCACTAGTACAACACCTTATAATAGCGTTGCCAGCTGGTGTTAAAGGCTTTCTGGTACTGGCTATGTCTTTTCAGACCACATAGTGATAAAGCCTACTTCTGGTACTTAACAGATGGATACCGTTGTGAAAGTGGCATCTGTGTCTCCAGCCATAGTTGGAAGGGGTTGGGCATGATAAAAACAAATGACAGTCTAAAAAACTTGAATGTTTGAAAGCAAACTTTGTAATACCTAGACTTTTTAATACAAGTACAGTTAATTACCATATTTCTGTGGTTTTGAATGGGTGTACTGTAAAGCTAAAGTCTACTTAATCCTCATCTTTTGTTGTCACAGCAGTACTGAGCAATACTTTATTCTGTCAGCCTCAGTGTTAGATCTTTTAAGTTTTTTTTTTTTGCTGCTGCAAGATACATTAGAGGGTACAAAATTTGATCTTTAGCTTGAAAGACATGAGCCTGGAATTACTGCTGCTTTTATTACCCAAACACAGGGGGGTGGGGGAGAATGTACTCCAGTAATGTTAATAGTATGGCACAAAAAGCTGTGGTTATGACATATCACTATGAAAGCATATCTAAAAATTATAAATTTCTGAATTATTAAAAATGTTACTTAATTTTTGTCTTCAGATTCCAGTGACTTGATGCTAAGAATTTACAGAGCTGAGTCATATGTTGGCCTCCAAGAATATAAAACAGCCATAGAAGATCTAAATTTTGTTATTTCTAAAATGCCAAATTGGCCAGAGGTAAGTTGATATGAACTCTTTGTTTTTCAGAATCTGTGTTTGTCTATAAAATTCATGAATGCTAAATTACACTTGCATCAAGTTAAGAAACAAGGTCAGCTACCTTAAATGTTATCTTGTAAGACACGCAAAATGCTAAAAGGTATCTTAAAATAGTTACTTACATGAGACAGGCTACTAATGAGTGCAGCAGGTTGAAGTTGACTCATGAATCTGGTTGGAACTGTTAATTTAGCCTTCATCAAAAACTTTGGGTATTTTTATTTCCTGTCATGACATAAGAATGGTGTCTTTGGATGAAGGGTTAAGTGCAGTAGAACTGACTTCTCGGGAAGTATTATGAAGTGCTTTTGTGCTGTCTGTAGTTACTTGTTTTATTTCTTTATCAGAACACTTTTATGTGTTCTCTTAAGAAAAGTTACTAAGTATTTACAAACTTAACTTCAGCTTAATGTTATTTGAGTGGGTGGTTGGCTGAAATTGTGCAGCCAGCTTTCATTTCTTGAAAGCAGAACTTCCATGGAGTGTTTATACTTCGATTGTATTTCCCAAAGTCAGAGCATTTTAAGCATTATCTGTTACTTGAGAATATCACATGAGATGAGTGAGCGCTCTTGCCAGTCAGGACTAGGATTCTTGGCTGTATGTTAAGTCAACATTTCTCTCATAGTTTTTGAGTATTATTGGTAAAACAGTTTGTTATATAAACAGGACAACACAGTTTTCTTTTCCAAATGCTACCAAAGAGTCAAAAAATATTTAGCACAAGCAATAAATTCTTTTGCAATAGTATTGGCTAAAAAGCGTAAGCATGTGTTTGGGGCCCTTTTTCAGTGGCTCCAGTACTTGGAGTTTGGATAGTTTGTGGTGATGTAACCTGTAACAGCTGGGGTTTCAGGTTTGTTTTGTTTATTTCTTATTTTTTATTAAGAGAAGGACACTTTGCTGTCTTAGCTTGGAAAGCTTTTCTTGAAAAAGCCTGAAGAAACTCAGTGGGAACTGAGCTTTGCAAATAGTGCAGGCAGCTGGGGCATCACTGGCCTTCAGAACTGTAAGATGCTGCATATTGAAGCACTGTCTAAATGCTGAGCACAGCAGGAGCAGCAAGATCTTGCCACACAAGGGGAGATAACTGCTGTTGCCTTGGTCTCTCCTGTGTTCAGCAGTTCCATGGCTACTGCAAACTCAGAGAGCATCCTATTTTTTGCCTGCCAGCATTGGTAGTACTGTCTACTGTTTTTTTGTTTGTTCAGAAAGAAACCTCACTTCACTTAACTAAGCTTGGTTTGCTAGATTCTTCTAACAATTCTTATCTCTGTTGGAAAAACAAACTGTCTGTAAGAGAAAGATTAGCATACTTTCCTTTTTCAGGATACATCTTAATGATATTGCCCAAATCCATCAAAGATGATGCATGCCCTCATCTGACAGCCTTGTTTAACAGACTCAACTGTTAATACTAGCAGTCGTTCCATACAAACTGCACTCTGGGATTTTTTTGTTTGTTTTTTTGTTTGCTTTTTTAAATTCAGTTTTCTGTCCTGTTATCCAAAATCTCATATACAACTAGATGATGTTGTTTTATCTAACTTTTATTAGATAACTATTGTTTTTATCTAACTTGTATTTATATTACTGCAAATGCAACTTTTAAAAATTGAGATAAGGTGGATAAGGGACTTCTAAGTTCCAATGTCATACAGTTACAGGTAGGTTCAGAAAAATTCAGTAGATTTTTCTCCCCTTTTTTAGTAGTAAACAGATTTATTTTTTTTTTTTTTGCCCCTAGTTGCTGTCTAGTGTTCAAGAATAAAATATAGTTGGAGGAAGCAATCACAAAAGTGCATTGTTTTGTGTTAAGATTGTAGATTAAGATGTATGTAAGGGATGCATGGTTGTGTGGATTGTTTTCTTTGTAGTTATCCTTCTCCTGTGGGCTGGAATCATAAGGCTTTTAATGAAACATAGGGCAAAAAGGGTATCCTGTAGGCTGTTGTATATGTAATAATATGCATTGCATGTCCCCCTTCATCCCCTCTAAAGGCTCACAGAAAGGGGAAATTAAGGCCTTTTGTGAATTGTGAATTCAGCAATAGTCAGGTTAACCCTTCATGTAAGTCAAAACAAATTTACTGGAAGGAGACTAACCCCAGCCTGTGCCATGACTCTTTTCAAACACTGTAGGGGATGTATCTTAGACAAGGCATATAGATGCCACACTGCACAGCTGTTGGAAACACAAGTTTGTTGAAGAGCTACGTTCTTTTTGTCATGGAAGGTTTTAATTCTAACTCTATAATGCCTGTAAGATGAAAACTGCAGTTCTACATACTCTCTAGAAATGTCTTCATGCTATATGTTTTTCAGGTCTACTTCTGGAAAGGAAAAGTGCTGCAAGACTCTGGCTTTGCAGGTGATGCCTTACAACTGTTTCTACAGTGCTTAGCCCTTGATGAGGACTTTCTTCCAGCCAAGCTAGAAGTAGAAAGGGTAATTTTATTTATGAAACTGGATTACTATCTCAGACTTCGTTCCTTTAGAAAGCTCCCATTATGGCAGGCTTTGAGCATCTAAAAATCTTCAATACATACAGAGAAGGTTCGAGTGGCAGATTAGATCCTTTCAAGATATATCATACTATGTTGAAGAGATAGTCCCAATGTGCAAGTTTTAAGTACACATTTCAAAGTACATATGCTATTGAAGTTTGAAAATCTAGAAAACTGGAAAGCAGGCATCAAGTTAAATACTCTAAGTTGAACCGTTTTGTGCCCAGAACACAACAATTTTTCTATTATAATAAAAATTTACATTGAAGAAGTTGCATGATAATGAATTGATAATGTGTAGCTGCTCGAAGAGCTTACTCACTTGTAGTAGAAAAGATTTCTAGATAAATTTCTTTTTAGTAATACAGGTATGTAGGTTTCTGCTTTTTCTCAGCTATTTCTCAGTTACTGATTAAATAAGGATCTATTTATGAGGATAACTTCATATAGATTAAATTCTTATTTTTGGTATGTACTTTTATGAAAAAGGATCTAGACTTAGCTTTATTATTGTTATGAACATCTAGCTGTTTGTTTTCTAGACATTGTGTGATATGCTGTCACCAGAAAAGTTAGGAGAGAGTCTGAAGGAATCTGTTTGGAATCCACCACATATTCGAAATAAACCTTTTATATTTGGTTCCGAGGTGACTGAGTCTTACTGCAACTTACAGCTTTGTCCTGAGCAGGTAACAAAAACTATAGGATAACGTTTCTCTTTAACTGATAAAGCAAATATCAGATGTTCCAGCATCTTGTCATACTTACTTTCCATCCTAAATGCTGATTTTCTGCAATTGGCTAAATTGGAAGAAAAGAACTGTGATTTGGGAGTAATGTATTTTCATTTGGAGTGTTGGACTCCTCATTCCAGTGATGTACTTAGAAGATACTGAGATTTTATATTAGTGACTTCACAATAAAGAGAAATACAGTTTTTCTTCTCTTTTAAGTAGATGAAGGTTTTTAAATTGTTAATGCTAAGCAAATTTGAATACTGTCTTGACTTATCCAGTTCCTCTAGTTAACTAATGAACTAACTATGGATATCAGTTTGGCATATATATATTTTTGCATGTTCACATTTCAAATACTTAGAATTGTGTTACTCTTTAAGTACAGTTCAGCTCATCTTACTATTACAGAGTTTAGGAGGATCAGAGATACCAGAGCCTGTCAGTGGAAGCTTAAGTCGTGCACAGTCTGCCCATGCTCTTAATTCAACAAAAGACCTTGCCAAGGAAGATGGCTTAAAGCGAGTGTCTTCTGAACCCCTTCTCTCTGGCCAAGAAAAAGGTGCTTTGTTGAAAAGAAAGCTTTCCTTTTCCGAACAGGATACAGTTGTATGTGAAGATGGAAGAAACAAACACAAAAAGCAAGGAGGTAAACAGTCACTTACGTTGAAATATATAGTGCTTATTGTCTTGTGCCTTTCTTTGAAGGAGTATTTTGTCTTGCTTTTCCTTAGAAAGTACAAAAAGGGACATGACACTGGCTTTTGGAACAATTCCAAGGGATTTGATTGATGTATCAGATTTTGAGTGCTCTCTGTGTATGAGGTAAAATTTCCTCCTTGATTCAATATTTCTATTATAGATGCTTGGCCACATATCTCTTACACATATAAACTGAGGTACTTACAGATTGTGATGAGTTCTGCTATCAGTCAATAATTTTCAGCCTTCCTCTACCCCTGCAGTTAAATATTTATTTAAATGGGTCACTTGCTACAGTGATATATAATACAGCATTATTTTAACCAAACTGCCTTTTAAATTAAACCTAGCATTGTTAACTGGTAACCTAAAAAGGACAGGATCTTTTGTGGCTAAATGTTAGGGTTTTTTTCAGTCAACAAAATTATTTAACTTCTCTTGGGAAGGCTAATGCTTAGGAGTATTGCCTGTGACTAGGGGATGTAGATACTTAAGAATGTTAGTCTACTTAAATGTAGCTGATGTATTTGGAAGCTCTTACTGAATAGTCTTTGTTTTCAGAATAGATTCCTTAAAACACATGGTGTATACTAAACTGTCCATAGTTACGTTACTAGTGTGTAATACCGCTATTAAAACAATTTAGCTCCTCAAATAATCACTTAGTTTTGCGTATTCTGAATATCTATATAGTGAGACCGAAATCTTTTTACATTGGTATAAATGGTTAGATGTTTAGAGTGTTGAAATGTGTCCAGATTTACCAGAAAACACAAAAAATGAGTGGTGCAGTGGTAAATGGAAACAAACTGCAGTATAGGGGAAGAAGCAGAATAAGGAGACATGGGATTAGTTTTTTCTGATTTATGGTATAACTAGTCTTAGAAATTAAAGAGGTCAATCACTGACTTTTTTAGCAAAACACGCACTTGCCATGGTATCTAACTTATAATAATTCTGTTTCAGGCTATTCTTTGAGCCAGTGACAACTCCTTGTGGACATACTTTTTGCAAAGGTTGCTTGGAACGGTGTTTAGACCATGCTCCTCAGTGTCCACTCTGTAAGGAGAGTTTGAAAGAGGTACTGTTTCTCGGGAGAGCTCACAAATACAAATATTGTATTGTTTTAAAGGATGTTTCACTTAAACCCAACAATTTGGATTCACTTGGGTTTTGGATTGATGCTAGAAAGAAAACACTTGAGACAAATTTCAAAGTCAACACAAGTTGAATAGATTTGCCTCAGGGTCTTAGAGGTTTTCTGTTTCTGTCACTATCTACTTTATTGGTGTAATTAAATCCCGAGTGTTTGTAAACTTTGGTAACTATTCAGTAAAAGCTCTCTGATTTCTGTACGCTTTCCTCATTTGTATGGCTCTATGACCTGGGAAATCCAACTCTGCCTCTGGTAAGCGTAGAAGTACAAACTGAGTTAGACACTAGAGTTGTCAGACACTAAGAACTAAAATACATAATCTCATTTTCAAATAGTAGAGTAACTTTAGGTGTTAAGTAATGAAACATAAGAACTTCAGAGCTGTAAGGTTTCATGGTTTAAATTAATTTATGACACATTTCACATCTAATGGTCTTAAATAAAAGCTGCATTTTCTCAAGTCTTTTGCTAATATATATGAAAAGAAATATTTTTTTTTTAAATTGCTTACAGTACCTTGCAAGCAGAAAATACAGCATCACAGAGCTGTTGGAGGAATTAATAATGAAATATTTGTCTGATGAATTATATGAGAGAAAAAGAATTCATGCTGAAGAAACGGCTGAACACTCAAAGTAAGCTTGCTGTCTTTTATGTAGAAAACTTGATAGATTAGTATGGAAATCCTTTTTAGAAATGTTTTGTCATTTTTGTTATTAATAATGGCATAATATGGATGCAAGAAGGAATATAGAGACATGTTGATTTGATGTCTTAAATGTGTATTTCAGAAAATTAACAGTTTTTAACTATTGTGGAAATCAATCACACTTTGATAATAGCAACGTGAAGCTCTTAAGTCCTGTACAAAATACATTTGCCCTTCTGTTTCTCTTTCTGCGTGCACTGTCGTGGAGCTTCAATTTTAGCTTTGCTGCTGTTAATGGAATTGTCCTCTTGAGTTGGCTGCAGAGTCTCGGATACTTGAATTTCTCTCAAAGCAGTTAATGATGGACATTAATTATATAAAGATAGATGTGATGAAAAGAAAACATTGGGATTTTTTTGTAATCTTGATGTTTATCTGTAGTAGAATTCTTCAGATTTATAAAGCATCATGTATTGTAGATATGAATGTTGGAAAACTATATCTCATTCAATTAAGGTAACAGAGTCCGTACAGTAGAATTATGTTTTATAGTCTGAAAGGTATTAAATTTAAATACTTGTTAATGTTTTAATGCTAACTCATTTGTATCCACTGTCAACTGTGCATACTTCATAAAACAGCATGAAAAAATACGTTGTTTTTCAGTTAGGCCTGCTGAGGCATATTGCAAGGTACAGATTATACCTTGGGTTGCATCTTGTGATCTGGAGTCCATCATTGAAAATTATCTAAATGGTGACCTAGCTACTATGTAGTTACTGCTACATCTTTGTAGTTCCAGGAAGACTGTGACTCTGAGGGCACAATGGCTTTTATGGCTGTAACTAAAACAAAAAGGAAAAAAGTGACTAATATATCTGTCCCCAAAACAAAGCCCTTCATTCACCGACTAAATACTTGCTAACCGATAACTGAGTGAGGTTTACTGTCCAGTATGTTTTCAAATAGGTACATAGGTATTCAGTCACTGTTACTAGTATGTGTTTTTATTGTTTATGAAAGTTATTACAAACTTTGAAAAGAGTGCTTTATGACCTCAAATATAGCAAACATACTGGAAAAAAAAAATGTATTGTCTTGGCATAGTTTGGTGATTAGATTTTTAAGCCACATACTTCTTTTGATGTTCTCTTGAAGCTTGACCAAGAATGTTCCGATGTTTGTTTGCACTATGGCATATCCTACTGTGCCTTGCCCTCTACATGTCTTTGAGCCAAGATACCGACTAATGATTCGCAGAAGTATTGAAACTGGGACTAAACAGTTTGGGATGTGTATAAGTGATTCTCAAAATGGGTAGGTTTATACCCTAATTCCAAGCTTCTCATCTCTTATGTCTTTTTTTTTTTTTTTCTAATTATAAAAAGTGTCCTTCAGAAGTGTGTAATTGCATTACTGACACAGTCTCTTTTCTAGTTTTGCAGATTTTGGATGCATGCTGCAAATTAGGAATGTTCACTTTCTACCTGATGGACGGTCTGTTGTTGATACAGTTGGTGGAAAGAGATTTCGAGTTTTACGGAGAGGGATGAAAGATGGTTACTGCACTGCAGACATCGAATATTTGGAAGATGTCATGGTACCCAGAATGCTATATAAATACTTAGTAGTATTAATACCTCAAGATTTTTGCATGATTTGTTTTTGAGAGCTCTGTTTCAAATTTTTAGGTCCCTAGACCACTGGAAAATTCAGTGGTAACATGTGGAAGAAATGGAAGCTAGCTTAATTTTTTTATTCTTACAAAGCAACAAAGAAATACTGCGGGTTTTGTTTGAACAATAGTTTGAAGTTGTAACTTTTTAAAATATCACTGTACTTCTTTACTACTCAGTCATTAGCAATCAAGGTGTAGGTGAATGCAAGAAATGTATCTAAATATAGTTGAAATTGAATGTTTGTTTTGATTTTTAGCTTAAACACATTAATTGTTTCTTTATGTCAAACGATATTTTCATAACGTTCCTCCTATAGGTTGCTGATGAAGAAGAACTAAAGAAACTGAGAGAACTTCACAATTTTGTTTACAGTCAGGCCTGCAGTTGGTTCCAAAACTTAAGAAACAAATTTCGCATTCAAATTCTTCAGCACTTTGGACCAATGCCTGACAGGGAGGAAAATATACAGGTGAGACATCATTTAATATCAGTTACTAGGTGCTTATTGCTGAAAATAAAAACCCTGTTAACAACTGCTAAATATTAAATGGAAAAAAGAATTTTTTTTCCCAACTTTGAAGGCATAAGGTTTACATCTTATTTCTCTTATGATGAGCAACAAAAGGCAATTCTGTCACCGTTCAACAGTTTTTGCAGGAAAAGATGATATGCTGCTGTGGAGATAAAACTAGTAAACTGAGAACGTGTTAAGTTCCACTTTTGGTTTGTGTAAAGCTGTTAGAATTAAAATTGGGGAGAAGTATGTTTTTCTTCCCTGTGACATGTGCAGGTAGTAATCTTTGGTAACGAGGTAATCACAAATAATGCTTTCCCCCTTTCTGTGCTAGTGCCATAAACTGCTGCAGCTGCTAGGATTTGACAAATGTTTCTTAAGAGACAAGCTGCAGCAATCTATTTTAATCATAGAATAGTTTGCATTGGAAGAGACCTTTTTAAGCTCATCTAGTCCAACCCCCCTACAATGAGCAGGGACATTTTCAACTAGATCAGGTTGCTCGGAGCCCCGTCCAACCTGACCTTGAATGTTTCCGGGGATGGGGCATTTACCATCTCTCTGGGCAACCTGTTCCAGTGTATCACCACCCTCATTGGGAAAAATTTCTTCCTTATATCTAGTCTAAATCTACTTTCTTTTAGTTTAAAACCATTACCTCTTGTCCTGTCGCTACAGGCCCTGCTAAAAAGTCTGTCCCCATCTTTTTTATAAGCCCCCTTTAAGTACTGGAAGGCTGCAATAAGGTCTCCCCGGAGCCTTCTCTTCTCCAGGCTGAACAACCTCAACTCTCTCAGCCTGTCCTCATAGGAGAGGTCTGTTCAGGTTGGTGAGATCCTGAGAGAGTGGAGGCTGGAGAAAAGTAACATTTAAAAATACTTAAACTTTGGCTTTTAAAGTGGGATTATATATGAAGTGGGATCTTATGAGAGCCTGTCTCTCACCCATCTGCTGCATGTTTTTATGAGACTGTATGAACTAGTCTGAGAGGACTGTAGATGCTGTGGAGGCCAGTGCATGAATTCAGAAGTGATTTTAGAACAATTTAATAAAGAAAAAACAGTTTTTTAAAACAACATGCTAGGAAAGACGAATAAGTGTGCAAAACCAGGATAACTAGCAGGGCAGCCATACTGTGGGTATGTGCCTGACATTTATAATAGAACACAAACGTGTCAACTGTGTGATGCAGATGCAAGGGAGGAAATGTCATCCTGGAATGTACCACTACCATTAACATTTTTGCAAGCCATCTGAGGTAATTAATCTTCTCTGCAGTGATAGGACCTCTGCTGAAGAGTATTATATCCACTTCTGGGCATGACATCTAAGGCTTGGAGTATAGAACTGAAAAAAATATAGGAAAAAGTGACATAGTATGTTTTATCAACTTGGAAGAAACTGATAAGTGGTCCTGCTCTGTCTAGGAGGGTAATGAGAAGGGAGTGGAATTGGGAGGTGATAGAGGAATCCTTCAAATATAACAGAGACAATTGTAATGAAAGCATTAGGCTTTGAGAATGTTCAAGCCTCAAGAATAGCATGATAGGTAATGGATTTAGTTTTTATCGGGGAGGGTTGTTACTAGGTGACTGTCCTATTCTTAGCCATCTTTTCCCAAGGAAGCTATGAGCTTCCTTTATTGTCTTAAAAATAATGACTTTATCAAGCTTAGTTTAAGTGCAATTTATTTGACTTCTCAGTTGGGCAGGGATCAGAAGAGATCCCTTCAGAACCCTTCTGATCTCATGGATCTGGAATTCTCTAGTTAGTTTCAAACTTCAAACTAGTCATTGATGACTTTGTCTTTTGTTGTCTTCGTGTTAGTCAACTACATTGGTTATGGGTAACCAACCTAACTTTTCTTTTTAGGCGATGCCCAATGGTCCTGCTTGGTGTTGGTGGCTTCTAGCTGTTCTCCCAGTAGACCCCAGATATCAGCTGTCAGTTCTCTCCATGATGTCTTTAAAAGACCGTCTGATAAAAATCCAGCATATACTCACATATTTTTCTAGAGACCAGTCCAAGTGACTAACCGCCTGGGTCTTCCTGAAAAGTTACTCTGTTCTGGTTGTAGTAGCAGCTGGAATTTTTTCTGCCTTTGCACATCTAGCGCTGGTTTGAGAAGTGTAATGGAACTGCTTTTTCTCTCTCCTCCCCACCCTCCTGACTTCCTGAACCACGTGGTTCTTTGAATGCACACATTCTTCAGCTCTGAGAGAAGACCACTGATGATTGCACAAAGTCAATCCAGCTAGATATGTTTTTCACATTATCTACATTACAATTTGCACTATGTAGAAGAGAACTTTTTTGAGACTTGATATAATTTTAGCCACGGACTTTTTAAAGCTGTGGGAAGTGCAGGACTTAAGGCTGACAGTCCAAGTTTACAACGTTGCGGAGGTATTAAAGGTTTTGCAAATGTTTGCCTCATACAATTGTTCTTTTGCTGTTTGCACAAATATTTGAAATATAGTATTGAATGTCACTGTTGGATGTTACTACTTTTGTTGAATTATCTTGACCATGAATATGGCACAGATTTTTAAGTTATCTTGTAAATGTATGCGTCACAAAACAGGTGACATCATGAACTATATGCTGAACTGAGAGCCACTTTTAAGGAACAGATGCAAAAAAAAAAAAGGTACTTCTGTCTAAAAATACTTAAACTGTGAATATGGTTTACATATCTAGGCCTGTACATGGTAAAGAGGAAACTGAAAACTAAATACTAGTACCAGTGACATTTCTACTGGGCTTTTCAGGCTGGCTGTTCTTCCAGAGCACACACCTAGTTTATAGAGCTTAGAAGAAGAAATCTTAAGAGTGTGCGTGCGTGTGTGTATTGGGGATTGTGCATCCAGGATTTAAAAGCTTAAAGTTTTATTTGAACTTTTTAAGTTGGTGCAAATGTGAGTTCTATGCCTTATTCATATCAATAGTACAGCACACTGCAGTGGCAAGGTTAGCATCATGCTGCCAATAGGTACTTTTTGTAATTAAAGGTTTGCATATTTGTGAATATGTCTGATACTGGCTTTCTTGTATGTAAATCATTTGTAAAATATTTCTTAAATCTTGCTTTTGCTAATATATTTAATTTTCAATAAAAGCTAAAAGTTTGTAATATTTTTAATTTTATCAAAAACTAAAAATCACTTTCATTTTCCATATGCTTCTGTTCTGGGATCTTAAGTAAATCCAGAAGCAGCTGTTTAACCTACATCAAGGCTGTGGGCACTTCATGTCATAATTGGTATGTACATAATCTGTTTCTGATTACAATACCTGTCTCAGACTGATATTGGTCAGACAAGTTTTTTGCTAGTGTCCTGCTTTTCTGTCTATTTCATTTAAATTAAGGTGATTTCAGGTACAAAGTTTGCATTTCACAAAATTTCAAAGTTGTGGGAAAAACTGTTATTGCAGAACAATTAGGTATTTCACAGACTTGCTAAGCAGATGCTCTAGCCTCGTTCTCTTATGGAGCTTAAGGCTTGAGATAACGCAGGCAACCCAAAACCTGCTAGATCATTTTTAATGTGGGCTTCTATCTAGGGTAAGTTTCCCCTTTATTGTATTAATAATGTCCTGGATTAATATTTGGAAAGCTTTTTTTGTGTAATGAAAGAAGAAGGGGCATCCTCTAATTTCTCCGCTTCTGTATGTTATAACCTTAGAAACCTAATCTTTGTATTGCTATCATCTTCTTAAGAATGCAGGTGACAGGATTTTTTTTTCTTGACAGTGAAAAGCCCCTGTAGCCAGGCTTGAAATACCCCAAAAATCTAGTGGTAATTTTTTTTTTTTTCCCTGGCAAGAGCTTTAATTTTGAAGTTGAGTATTCCCTAGTCTGTGGGAAGATGTGGCTTCTAGGTGTTTTTATGTTCCTGTGACTTTTTAGTAAAATAAAAATTCAGATACAGTGTCAGGTGGCTTACACTGTCCCATGCATATGTAAGTTCTACTTCTGGAATTGTAAACTATGTAAGAGAAAACTTTATTACAAAGAAAGAGCAACAACAAAAAAAGCAAAGTTACTATAATTAACACATGCTGCGTTAAGACTGATCATAAGTACTACTCTTCAGTAACTATTCCACACACATGAGCGTTGTAGGTGCTGTTGCGAATGAAACAAATTTGAGAATGGGGAGGAAAGGTTTTTGAGAGGATTTTAAAGTTGGAATTTTTTTCAGGTGGCTGTTTTGTGGACCAGACTTAGTTACTTCATGCAGTTAGAATGGGGCAGAACAAGAAGCTTGCCTGATTGTTGGCGTAGACCTTTCTGTAAATAATCTTGAAGAGGAATGCCATGCTTGCTTTGTACATAGTGTTTTGAATTTGGGGAGTACTTCCTTATCCTTTTGATTATTTTTTAAAATTCTTTTCTTTCCCACGTCACACAGCAAGGTTTCTTTAGCTATCAAATGATAAAACAGCAACAGACTAAGACCAAGTTTGATCTATTTATATTATTATAAGTTGACAATTGATGTAATTAAGCCTAAGTAGAATGCGAGCAATCTAAGTATGAGCAAAAGGGAAAAGAGGAAAGCTCACTTGCTGTGCAAGGAAAGTACAACATTGTTAATGATTAGTTTTACCTGATGATGAGCAACAGTCAGGGAAATTGTCAAACTTTCGTGTTCTCTGTCACGACGTAAGGATGTCTCCTTCACCGGGCAACACCCCTAGACCAGCCAATGAGACCTATCCCAAGTTAGTGGTGGGGTGCCTTATTGATGGGATTGTGCCTTCCCTGTTCAATCATATGATTGACAAATTAATGTAGACATGTTCTTTCCATAAGTATGACAACAAAACTAGATGTGTCTTGTGTAAATGTCCTTGTAACAAGGACAAGTGTAGAGTTCTGCACCTGTGGAGGAACAACCCCATGTACCAGTACAGGTTAGGGGTTGACCTGCTGGAAAGCAGCTCCATGGAGAAGGACCTTGGAGTCCTGGTAGACAGTAAGTTATCCATGGGACAGCAATGTGCCCTGGTAGCCAAGAGGGCCAGTGGTATCCTGGGGTGCATTAAGAGGAGTGTGACCAGCAGGTCAAGAGAAGTTATCCTCCCCCTCTACTCTGTGCTGGTGAGGCCTCATCTGGAGTATTGTGTCCAATTCTGGGCTCCCCAGTTCAAGAGAGACAGGGAACTTTTGGAGAGAGTCCAATGGAGGGCTACAAGGAGGATTAGGGGACTGGAACATCTCTTGTATGAGGAAAGGCTGAGAGACCTGGGGCTGTTAAGTCTGGAGAAGAGAAGGCTGAGAGGGGACCTTATCAATGTCTATAAATATCTGAAGAGTGGCTGTCAGGAGGATGGAGCCCATCTCTTTTCAGTAGTGCCCAGTAATAGGACAAGGGGCGATGGGCATAAACTGCAGCACAGGAAGTTCCACCTCTTTACTGTGAGGGTGATGGAGCACTGGAACAGGCCCCCCAGAGAGGTTGTGGAGTCTCCTTCTCTGGAGACCTTCAAAACCCGACTGGACGCGTTCCTGTGCAACCTGCCCCAGGTGATCCTGCCTTGGCAGGGGGGTTGGACCAGATGATCTTCAGAGGTCCCTTCCGATCCCTACCATTCTGTGATTTTGTGAAATAGCTATACAATAAATGGGATGTGCATGTATGTTAATACGAGAAAGGTCAGAAACTTCAACATGAGGGATTAGTTAACTGTACTCACTGAGAATTATCTGACCAGAACGGATGTGCATTTTTCAAATCTTTCTGGCAAGGACCTCTTCCAGTATTCTGTGGGCCTTTTACTGGTCCTAAGTTTCTTTAAGTACAATATGTAAAGATGTCTGTAAAGATATGTTGGCGGGAGTGGCTATGAAGCTTGAAGTGATGCTAGAACATTAGTAGGGAGAGATCTTTGTTCTGAACACAGAGAGAGACAAAGTCAGATTCAAACATTGCTAAAGGCTTTACAAGACTTGGAAAGACAATATGCTCGAGTTGTAGTGAATGGAGTTAAATCCAGTTGGCAGCCAGTCACAAGCGGTGTTCCCCAGGGCTCCCTCAGGGCTCAGCCAGTTCTGTTCAATATTTTTATCAATAATCTGGATGAGGGGATTGAGTGCACCCTCAGTAAGTTTGCAGACGACACCAAGTTGGGCAGAAGTATTGATCTGCTTGAGGGTAGGAAGGCTCTGCAGAGGGATCTGGACAGCCTGGATTGATGGGCCAAGGCCAACTGTATTCAACACAGCCAAGTGCTGGGTCCTGCACTTGGGTCACAACAAGCCCATGCAAGGCTACAGGCTTGGGAGGGAGCGGCTGGAGAGCTGCCCAGTGGAAAAGGACCTGGGAGTGCTCGTTAACAGCTGGCTGAACATGAGCCAGCAGTGTGCCCAGGTGGCCAAGAAGGCCAACAGCATCCTGGCCTGTATCAGAACTAGTGTGGCCAGCAGGAGTAAGGAAGTGATTGTACCCCTGTACTTGGTGCTGGTGAGGCTGCGACTTGAATACTGTCTTCAGTTTTGGGCCCCTCACTACCCAAAGGACATTAAATTGCTGGAGCGCATCCAGAGAAGGGCAACAAAGCTGGTGAGGGGTCTGGAGCACAAGTCTTATGAAGAGCAGCTGAGGGAACTGGGGTTGTTCAGTCTGGAGAAGAGGAGGCTGAGGGGAGACCTTATCATTCTCTACAACTACCTGAAAGGGGGTTGTGGTGAGGTGGGGGTTGGCCTCTTCTCCCAAGTAACAAGTGATAGGACAAGAGGAAATGGCCTCAAGTTGCACCAGGGGAGGTTTAGATTGGACATCAGGGAAAAAACTCTTAATCGAAAGGACTGCCAAGCACTGGAACAGGCTGCCCAGGGAAGTGTTAGAGTCACCATTGGTGCTTAAGGACATGGTTTAGTGGTGGAGTTGGCAGTGCTAGGCTAACAGTTGGACTCGATCTTGAAGGTCTTTTTCAACCTAAAAGATTCTATGATTTTCATCCTTTTGGTTTTATAGGTTGTCTAACCCATTCCTTTGAGCATTGACCCGGTGTGTGTGGGGTGGGTTAAGTATCTGCTAAATACTGAAATTTTACTATAGCCTTATTCACACTAATTGCAGGTGAGACAGGGTAGAGGTGATCTTCTGAACAACAGCACAAGGGAGACTTACAGTGCAAGGCACTACTCACTTGACGTTATCAGTTGAGACAGGGACAGTTCCCAGAGAATGGCTGAAACTTTGCTTTGAGCAGGTCTTCAGGAGCAGTAGACAAACCACAACTGCCTGGCCTATGCCTGACCAAGTCTGAGATGTTGGTCTTTCTGGATTTCTAATGGGAAGAAGGTTGTTCCAGTTAGTGTGTAGACATGAGATACCTGTTTAAGGATTATGGTATCCATGCCTATCCATGTTCAGGTATCACACCGAAATCCATTCATTACCCTTTCATTTGTGTGTTTGCCTACAATTAACAAAAAATAAAGCTGTAAAATGTTTAATGCTAGAATGTAAGTTATTCTGAAGCCTTTGCCAAAGCAAAATAAAGAGTCCGTGGAGTTTTGAGCCTTGACTTTTGGTGAAGTTATACTCCTGGATGCTCATGACCATGACTACTTATACAAGCAAAAGCCAATAGCAGGATTTCACCATGGATTTAAGAACATAATTGCACTAGTGATAGTACAAGTGATGTAGCTTAAATGCAGTCAGGAGTGCCTGTGAGGATGTGGCAGGCTCTCTAGGGCAAAAGGGTTTGAATGTTAGAGAGAAAGTAGTTGGTAAATAAGTCTTTATACTTCTAGTTGAGGAGTTTTGTTTTGTTTGGTAAGTAAGATGGAAGAATGTCCTATATTTGAAATAACTTTTAAAGCAGACTGAATATGAACCTGTACTAGCTAGGAAGCTGGCCATTTATTAGATGTTTAAGTGTGTTAGAAAAGGGAAATGACATAATGGGAAACTGAGAACAGGGAGCTGTGCTATATTAAGACAAATACAGTCACTTTCCAATCCAAATAGAAATTCTCGGGAGCTTGGCATCTTAAACTACTTAATTATATCATCTATTTGTGTGAGTGTTGGTTCCTTGTGTTCAAGAGTTTTCTGGTCTGTCAGCTAGGAATCTTTTTATCAACATAAAGAGCTATATAAGGGGCTTGGCAAACTGGGCTAGCTTCTCCCGGATGCTGCCATAAGGTGGTGGTTGTTTGGGAGTTTTCTTTTTTTCCTTTTGTTCTCCCTACCCCCTTTTTTTAAAAATTTTTTTCCCCCTCTGGCATCAGAGCTTGCTTAGCTCTGCCACAGCCCGTCCTCTCACCTACCACTGGTGCATCTGACCTGTTTATCAGAAGTTTCGGCCAACTGGCCCCTGCTGGATGAAATCCCAGTCCCGGGAAAGACGACCTGTTCTCTGTCCTTGGAAAGACCTGAACTTGATGCTTGATATTCTCCAGCATCTATTGAGCTTTTGGCAACTTGTTTGCTGTACTATTTTTCTATCACGATATCCTCCTACTGGTGATGGCATCTGTCATCAGGAGGGAAGAGAGAGAAAAGCTGTTATAGTTAATTCTTTTACCAAGTTCCATGCAAATGCATCTTAATTCCTTCTTGAAGAAGTTTTGAATTTTACCTTCCACGGGGAGCAACAAATCTTCTGTCTTCTCCACATCTTAAGATCTTCTTCACACTCAGGGCATACTCTTCACGAAGGAAGTCCTTCAGAAAGCTCCTAGTCCAGTTGAACTGGTATTTCATAGTCATCATCATTTCCGTACTGAAGAAAGGTAACAGGATCTGTGTAAGGTCTGCTACAAGACTCCTGAGGGAAAAGCCCAAAGCTCTAGAGGCAGCTGCAGCGTTGCTGTGGTCCAACCCCTGTTGCAGTTATTTAAGGAAACAAACTGAAAGGATGGGGGAAAAAGGGGAAATTAAGATCTTCCCTTCCTACAGCTCTCCGTATGGCTGGATGGTTAAAGCACTCTTTTGAGAATAAAGGGAACTGGGACTGCAACCCAACGCTAGAGATACTTAAGCTCTGCAGGAATATCAGGGTTTGTGGTTTGGTTTGATTCATTGGGGTTTTTTAAATCAACCCTCTATGAAACTTTAAAGTTCTCCTCTTGTACATACCATGAAACAAGCCTTGATTGTTCAAACAATCCTTACACCTTATTTTTGTGTAAGCCCAGAAATTGAGCATTCTCACGTTTACGCTTTTGGCAGTTTTGAACAGGGAGGTGTGCTCTGAAAATGTGTCTGACATGCCTGCTGCAGCATGATCCAAGTACAGTGCAACAGGCACCCTCTGACTACGTTAAAACAGGGCTCAGGATTTCTGACATTATTTCACAGTTACGTTGCATTGCTAAAGAAATCACTGGGGCTGTGAGAAAAGGTTCAAATGCCTACTCTACTGAGGGGACAGTTGTGATTTACAACTTTTTTTGTAAACTTTTTAATGATAATTTTGTTAGAAGTCTCCACAGGCAGAGGATGTTAAAACCATACCTTCAGTGTCCTGGATGGGTGCTTTAACCTTCGAACTGTGGATGGAGGACAAATCGGTGGGAGCCATGACCAATTTTCCTCTCATTTTTACAGAATTTTTTTTTTTTTTTAATTTGGGGTTAAATAAATAAAATGTAAAGGCTGAACACCAGGCTGAACTCACCTGTACCTGAAGCAGTGTAGGATGTAAAATGAGTCCTGCCCTCAGCACTTCCCTCTGCTAAGTCTAAACAGCTCCTTGCTGATTAAAGAACATACACTGTTAAGCAGGTAACTCTGCTAATTAGGACATGATCTAATCCAGGGTTCTAGGCTCCACAGCAGGTGCTTAAAAATTAGATTTTCTTTACAGGTCTTCCAACTGAATGTAAAAAATGCAAATAAATTTCAGTAACCACTCTATGTAATAGGTTTTATGAAGGTAAAAGTGCTTTTTATTTAAGAATTTGTTGGGATAGTTTTATAAAATTGGACAAAAAACTCAAGTGCTACATGAGCAATTTCTGGCTGAAGAAATTCTCGGGTTATTGGATCAATGCCATAGTTAGAATGCTGAACCAAGGGGAAGTATTTTCATTGCATAGCAAAAGCTTTGTGAAGAACTTCCAGCAAAACAACTAAACAGCTGCAGGATAACTATATAAAGGCCTTGCAGATATGATTGATAGACTTTGCAGGTTTCATCTGCTGATCGCAGCAACACACTGCTAATGCTAGCTGCTGTGTCTTTGTACGTCTTTGCAAGGGTTCGCTTCTGAGAGTTCAGCACAGACCACACAAAAAAAACCCCAACAACCTACTCCATCCAAAAGCTGAAGAATGACCATCTCTATGGCAACTACAGCACTTAGCGTACTCATGTCTAGCGTAAATTGGCAGAGTTTTACAAATGAAGTTAGTATAATCAGGGTCCAAGTGATTTGAGAAAAGTAACTAGGGACAATACAGAATATTCCAGGTGTAACACTCAAACCATTGTCTGTTACTAATTTTTATTGCACGGGGGAAGACCGTAGGGAGACATAATACAACACAGCAATGCAGGGGGAAAGAGACACAAATGGCTGGCTGCTGTTGTCCACCTCACCGTGGTGCTAGGGTAGTCAGGTGGCTAATACGCTTGTCAGGCTGATTAGCCCTCAGAGCAAACGCCCACTGTAGTGCTGGGTAGGGAGGCAAAGGATGGGAACTAACACCTTCACCTCTTAGTGGAACCCTCAGGTTATGTTTTGTTCTATAGCTGAGCTAGCAGGCTGCTGCCACCAGGAGGAAGCACTGCACTCTGCAATTGTGAGGATCCACTTCACTCACCTGTGTAAACATAAGAGCATGCACTCCCCTCTTTTCACCCATTTTTCTGCTAGTTGAAGTTAATACCAGTATCTTGTTAGATGCAATTGTTGGCTCTGTTTCTTGTCCCAATACAAGACAAGAGGATCCACTTCACTCACCTGCGTAAACGTAAGAGCATGCACTCCCCTCTTTTCACCCATTTTTCTGCTAGTTGAAGTTAATACCAGTATCTTGTTAGAACTAGCTGACAGTACACTTTCAGATGTGCTAGCAGAAGAATGCAGATGAGTACAACTTGGTAAATAGGTTGCTTGTTAAAAAACAGTCTTGAGGGTCTTCACTGTTAAGGCCATGCTTCCACACAGATGGTATGCTGCCAAGGAATTTCAACTGCTTTGTCATCACTAGCCCTCACTATTATTGATACTTTACTTAGGAAGTCCATTAGAAAAGCAGCCACCCTCAAAACTAAGAAAAAAGTTTAGTTACTTTGCCTTTGTGTAAGCTTTGACCAATTAAAAAAACCCTCTGCACTTAACTCCAGAAGAGAGCACTACCACAAGCATTTCTGTGCAAGTACACATAAGATGTGGTCCCCGCCTGTGAATGAGGCAGCCAGCAGCAACACTTAATCCAGCTACTCACACTGAGGGGTAAGCCTGACTACCACAGTCATAGAGCAGTACATTAGGAAGAAAGCAACACAGCTTTCTATAACAGTGGGACACTTAATCAAGTAGCAGAGTATCTTCCAAAAACTGTCACCCAATACCATTCTATGCAGGTTTTATTGCATAAGTTTTTTACAAGATTACCTAGTTTTTGAGTGTACTTTTGAGTAAGTCTCCATTAAAAAGCTTTGAATTCAATAGTTTATTTATAATTGTAAAAGCATAAATGTTACATACATTTAGTAATTGCATATTTGTTAGAATCGTACCTACTCAGAAGACTGGTGTGTGCAAAGACAAGATAGTCATGCTTAGATTTACCCCCAGTGGTTTGTGGCTTTACTATTTCTTTCCCCCTTCAGTTCAGTGAAGTTTCCATAGAAACAGTTAGGAAATACAGATACATAATAGCTAGTTACCCAGGTGTATGAAGACAGTTTGACATCACATAGGCCCTTTAAAACTACTAAAGCCAGAGATCTGCCTAGTATTTAAAAGGGCAAAGACTGGACCAGGCAAGAATTACAGCAAACAGGCAACAAGCCTAGTTACAGCTCCAACTGTTCATATTTATAGCTTGTTATGAACATGAGAATGTCAGCTTTATCATGTCATTCCAAAAGATATCAATAGGCTATGTATACACATACATTTAAAGAAAAAACAAACATGTATGTATATATATTTTTGAAGTAAGGCAGGTATTTATTTCAGGCTCTTAAAACATTTTTGCAGCCCCTTTTCCTATTAATACAGCATATGTTGCCATTTTATTGCTAAAGAAAGCATACCATCACTGCAAGCGGAACAGCATCAGCACTGGCTTTAGTCAGTAGTCCAGTTGCATTTGTAAGGTTCAAGACATACATTATTACTATGGAAGAACATTACTGTTACAGAAATACAGAAGACTAGTTGAATTCTATTTAGATCGCACCAAATCATTATCTTGACATAGTCTGTAGTTAACAGTATACACTAAAAAGCAGAACAGCACCATATTAGAGCAACAGAAAGAGATAGCTAAAATACTACTTCCCCATGTTTTATGAAGTTGTTATATTAAAAAAAATACACAAGGGAAGGATGAGGATGCAGCAGACTTCATCTGCTGCTCTAACAATGCTTTCTTCTGCAAGAAAGGATGCAGGACTTTTGAGCTCATCCAAGTGTAAATCCTAATATGAACGAATATGCACACTATTATCTTTGCGTAACTATTGAAAGTTACAAGGTGCACTCTCGAAGTTTTTTGTCAGCCTGCTTCAAGGAGATCCAGGTGTTTAGCATGTTTGATCGCAGTTTGGCCCACACCAAGTGGTTGTTTAATCCAAATATCTGGGCAGCAAACTGGGCAGCTCCTTCAGGTGACAGAGTAGTAGGACACCCAAGACCTGCAGAGAAGAGAGTGCCACTTACCAAAGCATGTCTTATAGTCAGACAAAACAGAGCCTCTTGAAGAACAATTTAAGACAACCACATGATCTAGTTTTAAAGCTCCTGAAGTGTTGTGTGTTCCACTACTTCCAAACATGACTGCTTCATGGCATTTTAAACACAAAGCTAGCATACCAAATGCCTCTCCTTATACAGAGGTAACAGACTTCCGGGCCTCCCTCATTGCCAAACATCCATTCGAGTCACTAACAGCTAAAAATCATACAGGTTGCAATGCACCGAAGTAATTGTTAGAGTTAAGCTCTTACCTACACTGATTGTAGAGAAAGATATTTTTATCTTTGATCACAAGGAAAATGCAGCTCAACTGAATGAAGCCGAATCATTTAAATCCCCATTAATACTAATTCCAATTTCAAATGGGAATGTTTAGTGAGGGTAAGACAAGGTGTATATTTTTCTAACGATTATTTCCATGTAATCTTTGTCTATTGGTCTTTTTGCAATCAAGAAGTAAAAGACTGTATGCAAGGTATTTCTAAAGACTCTGTTCAGTACTGATCCAGCTACTTTTCCAGTGTTTTGCTATGTATGTGTTTGTATATGTATGTACATTAGAACAACAAAAGCAGAGGTCAGAACAAGAGCATAAGTTGAAGATCATCTTACCACTGGGTAGTCTAAGGGAGGACCACACATCCTGAGTACCCCAGTCAGCTGACAGTGGAGGACAGTTGACAACTGGGTAAGCAGTGTTACCAGACATTACTGGCCCTAAACCATTGCTTCTGCCAGCTACTGCAACAAACACTGTTGGGATTCCATCTCCTGGTTGGGGAAGACAACATTCAGAAATAAGCAATCCACTTTGTCCTTTACCACTTGCTTTTGTGGGAACTTTAGGATAAAGTCCACAGTTCTGTTTGCAGTTATTTTTAGTTCCATTACACAGCACTAGAATTTTGCGTCTAACTTCCCCCTTGACGGAATTATCTTCTAAATCTTGCAGCCTTAAATCCCAGCTACAGTTTACTGCAACTGAAGTTAGCATGTCTTACTCTGCCTCTGAGGGGAAGTCTCAGTATTGGAGGAATAGGTGCTGCTTAGCTTTGAAGAGAGCATAGCCATTAAACCTATGGCATCTTTAAGCGTTCCTCTCCTTAAATCTTAGACAGTTCGCCTTAAAATAAATGTTTCTCAACTATGGTTACCACAACTGTAGTTTCACCAAGCAGGAAGTATACTACTCCCACAAAAATAAATAGTTCTTATCTCTCCTCTGCTAGGCTGTAAACACTTTTGAAGAGATGTGAAGCTTTTTTGGTAAAGATGAGAATTTAAAATCAAATATCTTTTTCTCATGGCATTTAAAATAACGAGCAGGAATATTTTCATGAAATAGGCAGGAAAACATGATGGGAGCAACATCTGCCTTGTAAACACCACATAAGAATATTCAGAGTCAGCTAGAGAAACTATCACTCCTCATTTCAGAAGGGCCAGCATCACCAGCAAGATGCTACACTAAGTTTATTAACGTGATCAAGGCTCAGGTGATGTATTTCTGGTACTGCGATAAAAGCAGAGGTTAGACTTTTGAGTAATGGAAGTTGTGGCTGGGCAGTAGAACAATACGTTACTCTAATTGCTTAGTGCAGTCTATAACCTGTCATTATATAATTAGCAAGTGTAGAACAGCATTGCAACAGCTCAGTGTTCTGTTTAACAAAAAATGGAAAAACCCCACACAAATCCTTAAGTTGCCAACTCATTCTTGAACACGATACTGCTTCAATACAGATCAGTAGTTCTTTGGCATTTACCTTCATATTCTGCTTTAATCCTCAGGGTTTCATCTGGCCCTTTGTGAGCAGAAGTCACTCTTAACTCACAAGGAATTCCAAAAGTTGCACATGCCTTTTTTATTTTTTCACAGTGACTGAGGTCAGAAGGAGATCCCATCAACACCACAACTCTACCTTGGCTCCTTGTTTTCAGAAGTAACTAGGGAAAAAGAGTGAAGGGGGGTGAGGGAAAGAAAAGCAGTCTTTTCTTTCAACAGGATTGAAGACATGCAGTTATCAAAGTCTAGACATGTTGTTCATAAAAAACCCCATACCTCTACTCTTTCTGCAACCCATTCAAAGTTTCTCTTAACCATTTGCAGTGCTTCAGGAGTCACTTCTTTCAGGTCCCGGTAGGACTGAAAAAGAGGAAAAAGCCAGAAACGCTGAAGTTCATGTGTTTTGGGTACACAAAGCACTTTTTGCTACCATAACTGGTAAGAACACCCCAAGGGAAATACTTATGCAGTCCCTAGCAATTCCACAGGAAGGACAACAGATTGGTACAGATACAGGAGAGTGGATATATAGAGCAAGGAAGAGCTATTTAATGAGGAGCCACCTCATTAGGTGTAAACAGCATTCTACATTACAATTCATGACCATTTGCAGCATGAAAGGCTTTTATCCACAAGGTTATCAAGGTCTTGGAAGCTTCCCAAAGGCTAAATTTAAAGGAAAGACATAACTTTAAAAATTATATTTGTAACATGATTGCCTGTGGTAGCACTGCACTAGCCAGCCTAGGTTCTGCATGATGTTATTATGTACCTTATTTTAAGGAGACTAGCAAAAGCACTGTCAGAGCAATTCACTCAAGCACGCTGCTACATAATTCAGGCAAAGTAAACAATAGAGCAGTTCTGCTTCCCAATTAAAAAGTAATACCCCTCCTCCCCCACACACACTTTGAAATCTCCTCCCCATCCCCCCCCACCCCCACAGTGGCTTACAGACACTTTCTCTCACAAGCCCTCTGTTACTAGTCTCAACAGCTGTCACAGAAGCTCCATGGCAGCAGCATTCCCAAACTGGTTCTTTCACAGCTACTTACCTGGTAATTCAGAGATATTTGACAAGTGTAGTTGCTACAAGTTCAGATATAAGTCAAGTTTTATTTCAAATTTATGTTTGCAGCCCTCATAATGTGGGCCCAAGTCTGTTAGAAACACTTCGAGACAACTGAATATTGAATTCAAGCTTAACCAAAATAAGGAAAAAAAGCACCCTCCCTGCAGATCCCTCTTATGTATCACCAGATCTCTACTAGAAGAGGATACCACTCTGAAGAAACAGAGAAGCTTGGAGGCAGACTTGGGAACCAAAGCTTCTATTCTTCCTACTGATTTGTGCTAAACTATTTTTACCTGCACAAGTCAGAAATTCTTACTACTCCTGGAAGCTCCATGCTTCATTACAATAGCTCCAGTCAATAGTGTTGTTGGGCATTCCTATTGAAGATCTACAGGCAGAGCCGTTTTCTTCTACCATGAACCAGATAATCAACTCATTAATGAGAACAGGATCAGACATTAGGTACCCTATGAGCTACTCTGTAACAAGGTAAGACTATCTACAAAAAGCCACTCTGAAAGCACATTTAACTGTAGGGTTTACTTTTTTCCATTCTCCTTCCTAACTGACTTAGAAGGTAAAGATTAAAAACACTACCTGTTTGTCCTTCTGCTGGCTTCTGTCTCCTGATGGCCACAGTCTCCATGAATCATTATCAATAACATCAGCAAGAACAATTTCTTTTGTCAGAATATTAACACCAAATTCAATCTAAAAAGACAGTAAGAATCCTATTTTAGGAACTATACAGCAATATATTTCCTGTCAGAACCACGGTCATGAGAAATCAGATTCTTATACCTTCAGGTCTACTAGAGTGCAGTTTTGGGGCTGCCATGATTTTTCCAGGATCTCAAAAATAGCTTGAGTAGAACGAGACATAATATCCACTTCAGTCTGCCCAATAGTAAGTCCAGCAAAACAGAATTTTGCTTCAATTATCTGCTCCTCAGACCATTGTGGATCATTATTAGCATCATCCTGTTAAGAAAACCAAAACATACACATCATGTAATTTAAGGTTGCTCTAAGTGGAAAATAACCATTAGAAGATAATACTAGCTTCTCTTTGTTTGCTTTTCAAAAACAAATACAGGCTTCAAACTAGTATTTTATGATTAGCACGGAAAAAGTTGCAGCAACATTGAAAACACTTGCTGTAACATCTGAGCATCTTTAAAAGCACTTCAAGTTTGGACAATACCCCAAGAGTGACAGGGTACACTACAAACAACACTTTAGGTCATAGTTCAAGACACTTCTTTCAGAAGACTTTCCCAAAGAAGTTCAGAGTACTAAGTGACTAGCTAGCTACTTGCCCTCACCATGTGAGTACTGTTTTTTAATTTCTTCAACTATATCAACACATCCATTTCAACTGATGCATTAGGCTTATGCCTAAAAAGTCCTTATAAATAAAATGTTTTTTTTACTTTACATAGTTTGGCTTCTTATTCTTTGATGGCCCTATAAGCCAGTATTACATTATATGTACTTTAGATAAAACAGCTGTTGGACAAGAATGCATGAAAACATTAGGATGGCAAAAAACTGCCAATACTAAGAGGATTGGTCAGCCAATAGCACTACTTGCTTTATTTATCAGCATTTTAAAGGAGATACAGAGCTCTATCTAGCTCTTACAGGAAAGAAAACTTACCTTGTAAAACATCTCAATTTTGGGTGGGTAAAACTTGTATCCTTCTTTGACACCAGGGTTTCTTTTGAGGAAGGAGCCAGTAGCAATTCTTCTGCACACCCATTCAATTGGAATCATTTCACAGTGAGCTGCTATGAAAGCTGTGTCACTCTGTTTCCTGACAAAAGCTGTTTTGATTCCTAAATATAAAGATGGCAACTTAGTTCCATTACTAGGCACACTCCACAGTTGAAACAAGACTCAAACACCTTTAATTTTAAGTACAACTGAATTTTGTTCTTCTCTGGATTTACAGGACACACTTAATCTCTTCAGATTATTTTAGGCCCACTCTGGCCTTGCAGAAGGCAATCAATGCAGTTATCTTCTACAAGTCATTAGTTTTGCCAATTTTAACATACAACACTCACTTGTAGATCAGAAACTTGACACTCTGGTCAGAAATCCTATTCTTGCAAGTAATTTTGTACAGAGCTGTAAAAAAAAATCTATCCCTCACAATTGTTTCTTTTTAAACAGAAGTTAGCAGCAACCAAGTACCCAACCATGCTCTCTGGTGGAAGATCCATTATACACGGAACAGTAATTGGAGGTTTTCAAAGGAGTTAGGGAGCATGGTAGTCTTTACTATTTTGTTTAATAAAGAAGGATGGGGCAGGAAAGAGAATGGTTTAGTCCTCCCTTGCATTACAAACTGCCATTTTAGTGCACTAGATCTTAGTGATTTGTTATGCACACGACATTAAGACTCAGAAGCACATACACACAAACCTGCTGCACCAAGTCAACCTTCCTACATAATTGTAAGATGACCCCCTATTAAACAGGGGCAGCCAACACCTGTAGATAGGAACTGTAAGTGCAAAATGGCTCTTTTTTCAATTTCACTCTTGAGGAAAGTCCCACCTTTTTCCCCCCTCCTGTGCCAGACAACTGCCAAACCCAGCAGACATCTGCCAGAAACAGAAGACAAAGGAGCTGCATCCAGTCAAACCAAGAAGTAGCTCTATTCCATTCCAATTCCAGAGCCATAAAGGAAGAATTAAAGCCTTAAAATATAGTATTAACATTGACTCTTCAGATTTTGTTGCATTGCCCTCAAGGGCAGAATGATTTAACTAACCAACTGCACATTAAGTTATTTCTAAATCCAGGCATTAAGGTCCCCACATGGTTTACATTTTTCATCAGTGCAGACATGTACTTTTGAAAAGTTGACATTAGCTCTACTATAAAAGGGAGAGACACTTTAACAGAACTTTGTAAATCATCACCTTTGAAAGAGTAGGTTAAGAAGAGTTGCGCAAAACAAACAAACTACTTCCATGATAAGGCATTTACACTATCTGCAATTCAAGCCAAATAAGCAAAGTGGAGAAGAACCCTGAAGTTCTTTTGTTGCATTAAAATACAGCTGCAGTTTACTCTGCATATTTTTCTCCAGCACCTGAAGTTACTGAGTACAAGCCATTTAAGGATCACTGAGAGGTCTACAGCATGGCTTCTTCACATCTGAAGTTTGTATCTGTAGGATAAGTATTTTGATTGTTATCTTAACTTGCCATTTAAGAATTAGGCAAAAACATCTCATTAATTGTTCCTAAATGAAAACCAGTAGTTTTAATCAACTGCAAATATAATCAGAAAGATGTTGGAGGCCTCTTTGTACTGTATGCACAGTAGGCTTCCCAAGAAAGCCAGTGACTGACTTGATCTATCTTTGTCTCAGCCCGTATTTTAAGAACTACTTGCAGAGAGATGTAGGTAGATACAACTCTACAGAAACCATCTTTCTCTTCCCCACACATAAACATGCTAGGACTTTTCTGTTTGACTGCCTGAGATCTATTATTACACCTTATTATCTGTTATAAAACTTTTAAGAGTAACTCAGTTGGTACTTGAGGCAATCTTTGTGCGAATGCTTCAAAGTGCACTAAGCATGCAGCTACAAGCGGTCTGAACCAAGTTTACTGGTGCCTGTATTACAGTACTGTTTGCAGGCTCAAGTTAGAAATCCAGCAGCACAACTCCTCTTTGCAACTTGCAAACTTCTCAGTCGAAAGACACTTCAAAAATGTGCTTTCCTCAAAGCACTGATACTGGCTCCATTTTGGAAGCATGGTGCAAAACTTGCTTGAGTCACTCAAGTTAGTTATAGACACCATGAAAGCTTGCTTCTAGCATCAGAAATATTTTGAATCTTTTAAAGTAAAAGTTAAATTCCTGACACATCCAATACAGACCAATATATGCATTCGAGATATAGTCCTCATAAATGTTTACGTACAGAAACTTTACACTCATACAGCACACACAACTGAGAGGAGAAAAATATAAAAAGATACTCTAATTAATCTTTTAACACACAAATAATTCACACACAAGTTTCACACAGCTTAGACGTAGTCTGGTAGTGCCACTAGCTAGCAGTGACTTGCATCTATGCAGGCAGACGTAGTTAAGAAAGGCAAGACGCATCCAGTCAGTATTACAGGCAAGGGGGCATGGGGGTAGGGAAGAACTGACAAGTAGAGGGGACGATTAGGGGTGTGTCCAAACAAGCAGGAGAAACTACTGCAGCATTATCTGCGATTAGAAGATTGTTTCAGATAAATCTCATCTTCCAAATGAAGAAGTTGCCCACCCAGCTCTGTAGTACACCCAGAGGAAAAAGGGTAACTAAAAACAGATAGAAAGACACTCAGAAAACCCGTCAGCCTCAAGGCAAGATCAACCAATCTACAGAAACACTGGAACTAGATGATCTTTAAGGTCCCTTGCAACCCAAACCATTCTATGAATGCTGTGTTGTAAAAATAATACACAGGCTCATATTCTACCTCTGAAATACTTACCAGCTTCTTGAAGCAACTGAAACACACAGCTAGTTGTTGTATTGGAAATGGCAGCCTTCCCTTCCATTCGGTCCTTCCTGGCTGCATTTCCCGCTGTTATTTGGTCTTTTGACTGCATGAGAACACATCCCGGAATGTCTGGCAGCTCGTACACTTCTTTCGTTTTACCTTCATTAACTTTTTTACCAAGTTTCAGGTCTAGAGAAATTTAAAAAAAAATTAGTTTTAGATTGAAAGAAGTTTTTAAGTCCTGCATGTAAGCCCATCAAGCTGGCAGCTTTTAATCAGCTGCATGCAAAGCGCAGGGCAATTCGGTCAGGTTTCCCTCCGAGCAGCGTAGGCGTAGGCAACCTGCCCACGCGATTCCGGCGCCATGAGAGATGCGCCAGCTAACCTCCACGCTAGCGCAGGTCTTCACTGGCGAACGGGAGGGGCCGCTTTTACCCAACTTTTTGGGGTTTTAGCTTTGGGACAAATCCGAATCTCAGCAAGCCAAACGGCGCGGGCGAGCTTGAAGCTTCGGCTCAAAGCGTTCATCTGCCCCTCGCCGCCTCTCCTGCGGGACAGGACGGGGCGCGCCCACCCACGAACAAAAAAAATAAAAATTAAAACTCTGCGGGGGAAAAAAAGTTCGCCCCCAA
>NW_010559915.1:0-638 GCF_000687285.1 Phaethon lepturus
CCGGGCAGAACCATGGGACACAAGCACCCCTTGCAGCCCCACTGTGGCTGTTCCTGGGGGAGGAACATTAGGGGAAGGGGCCTCATCTGGGGTCCGCAAGTGCGGCCTCAGCCCCCTGCTCCTCTGCCCGCAGGACGGCTGGAACATCTTCAACTTCTTCCTCGTGCTCTGCCTCATGGGGGTCCCCTGACCCCCGAGCTGAATGTCCAGCAGATTTTCTGAGGTGAGTGAGGGCAGGGAGTGCCGTACCTCAAAGCCTCTGGTGTCCCCCCGTGTTGGTCTGAGCAGATGCTGCGGCCCCAGGTGTGGTGTCCCCATCCCATGTGCTGGATCTGCCCTGGGAAAGGCGACATCGTCACTTGCTCTTCACCCTCAATTTTGTACCCTGGCTTGGGGGTGCAGTGCAGACCCTCCCCACACCCTCAGGGGAGAGGCCAGGAGGGAGCTCAGGTCTCCTTCTCCCTCTGCGGTCAGTGCAGTGGTGGGGTCTCTCGCCTTGCCCCAGGGTGATGAGGCTGCTGCAGGTCTGCAGGCTGGTCCAGGGGCTGGCCAGGATGCTTTGGGCCATCCTCAAGGTCATCCCCAACCTCCGCAACATCATGTTCATCCTCTCTATCACCATGCTGGTTAGGGCCCAC
>NW_010559915.1:732-3587 GCF_000687285.1 Phaethon lepturus
GGGAAGGCTTCTTGCCCACCGGGGCCCGGCACTGGCCACGGCACCTCAGGGACCGTGGGGACAGCAGGCACAGAGCCAGCAGCAAGATGGTCCTTCCTCACCACGTTGGTTCATCCCGCCTCCCCAGCAGACTGGGGGATGCTGGAGGGGGGGTTGAGCTCCCAGCACCGAGGCTGAGGAGCTTGGACAGACCCTGCTCACACCAGGGAGCCCCAATGCTGGGGGTTGGAGGATGCTGAGCACCCTTCTGAGTGTGGGGAAGGTGCAGTTGGGACCCCCATCGCTGTCCCCATGCAGATCTTCTCAGCGTTGGTCATCATCCTGCTTGGCAAGTCTGTCCTGGCCTGTTTTGGTGACCTGGGGAAGGTCCTGTACTTGCTCTTCACCAGCATCAGGCTGGACAGCTGGCTGGACATCTACGAGGTCTTCAGTGAGCACGTAGCAGGGTGGGGGCTTGGGGACAGCCAGGGCTGAGCTGTGTCCCCCACCCTGGGAGAGACGTGTGGAACACGGGGAGCTCCTGTCCTGTGGATGCTGAGAAGCTCCCCTGGGGCTTGGTGGGGGGGCGGGGGCCACCACCAACCGTCAACCAGATGGTCCCTGTCACCGACAGGGAAGAAGGGCAGATCCTGAAGACGGTGGTGGCCACTTACTTCATCCTGAGTGAGGCGTTCATCTGTGCCAACCTGCTGGTGGCCGTGGTGACATCCAGCCTGTGGGAATCCCTGTTGACCCATGCCAAGGAGGAGCAGAGGGAGCAGGAGCCCAGCCTGGAGGAGAGCCAGGACCAGGTGCCCAGGGCAGGCTGGCTCTGCGGGCCACCGCAGTGGGGCAAGGATGGGCAGAAAGCGTCTGTCAGGCTCACCATGGAAGGGCCCCGTTTTTGTGGTCCCTCATGGAGATGGCCTGGGTGGAGAAGAGCTGTATGGTTCTTCCTCCACAGCCAAAAGCCAGGAGAATTTTGATAAAATGGGTGTTTCGTAGAAAAACCATCAATGGGAGGAGGGGAGGAGGCTAGAAGTGGAGATTTTCCAGCAGTTCAAAGCTGGTTGCAGCAGAGATCTGCACTTTGCACCCACCATCAGCATTTAAAGGCCAGGATTTCCATCTCCATGGTGCTGGACTCTGGGCTTGGCTTGTTTGATGACAAGGGTTGGTCCTTTCCTGCAGCCAGTGGAGGAGAGAACATAGCCACATCGCCGTGTTAACCCTTTCAGCTAAATGGTGGGGTGGCCAACATGGACCCTCATATCTTCCAGGACCTTTTCGCCTGCAGCGAGTTGGGCGAGCTGAGTGAGGAGATCTTGCATGAAGTCCAGGCAACAAGAACATCTGAGAATACAAACAGATCCATGAGGAGCTCAACGTCTAAGACCTGCTGCAAAGCTCCTTCCTCTTTGCTGGCTTGGTCGTAGGGTGGATGGGGTGGAACCAGCCCATTTGTACACAGCCAAGGCAAAACCTTTCCAGAGAGAGACGTCCCTTTTGGGTTGGGGGGAGGAAGCTGGTGGCTGCTACCCATCTGGAAGCATCGATATCACAAGGAGATACCAGCCTGTGGCTTCTGGCACGGGAGAAGACTTTGCTGGTGGAAAGCCACGGCTGGAAAGCCTGGAGAAGGCCTACTGAGCAGGTGTTAGGTACTGGGAGATGCTCCTACCTCCTCCCTTGGCTGTGCCTCCCAGCATAGGCGAGGGGGTGAGGGCCATCGCGTTCAACGCGGCGCAGGAGAATGAGCTGATTCGGCAGAAGCTTTTCTAGACCACCTTCTTGGACAGCCCTTACCCCAGCAAGGTCACACTGATGCTGCGTGGGGACATCATCTCCACTTTCTCCAAGCTGGAGGAGGTAGGGGCACAACCTGCCAGCACCAGCTCCTGGAGCCAAGGCCCTCCCCGTACCCCCATGTCCCTGTCCCAGGGGTCACCCAGATGAAGCCAGCCCAACGCCCATTTAGCCACCCTGCCGGGCACGGCGTTGTCTTTGTGCACTGAAACGGAGACAGCAGTTGCCTTCTCCCTGGGAGGGAGGGAAGATGAAGGTCTGGGTGGGTTGAGCTGCCAAGCTCAGCCATGCTCCTGGCAGAGGGACACTGTGCCCAGCCGCGTGGTGGCTTTACCACTGCCAGGCTTTTTGTTCTGCCTCAAAGCCCTTGCATGGTGAGAGGCACGTGTCTGTCCTGGATCGGAGGCTCCTGGCAAATTTTTGGGTGTCCTCCCCACAAGAGGACTTGGAGTCTGGAGGTCTGGTGTCCATCCTCATGCACAGAAGCCGTGGTGCTAGTATGTGTGTCTGTCCATCTGTCTACCAGGAGGCTTCTTTGCAAGAAAGTCCGTCTCTGCACATGAACATCCTCATCCCAGACCTGGGCAGGAAGTTGCCTTGTGCTGGGGAGGAGAACGATGGAGAGGAGGACAATGGAAAGAACTGACGGAGAGGAACCAGGTGATGGAGGGGAACCAGGTGATGGAGGGCAACCAACCGCTGTGGCTCGGTGGCCTCAGCACAATTAAACTGTGGCTCAGCTCAGTGGCTGTGGTGGTCTTTGTGCTGGTCCCAGCAAGCCTTGGAGCTGCCCTCACTGAGGGATTCACCATTTCCTCGGTGCTTTCTGCCACTGCTGCACCCCGAAATACCTCATGGGCTGAACGGGGAGCCCTTCACCCCTTCTTTCTCTGTCCCCTTTGCCCAGCAGACCTGGTGCACCCCAAGGGCATGTGGTGGGTGGCCAATGGCCGGGACTGGGGACAGTGGGTGGCGGGTTGTGTGAACTGCTGTGAGTGAACTGGGGCCCAAATCTGCTCATGCTGAGTCCCACTGAGGTCCCTGCCCCCCCAAACTGCGCCGACCCCTGT
>NW_010559916.1:0-371 GCF_000687285.1 Phaethon lepturus
CTCATATTAGTTGATAGCTTATTTGTTTTATTTACTTGTTGTATGATTTGATGTTCGATATGGTGTTGTCAGGAGAACGTGAATGGTTATGTTACCTGGAAAAAGAATAAGATCGAACATGAAGTCACAACAGGGAGATATTTTAATTGATGGACAATTGATAATGGTATGTTATGAGGGACTGCGAAAGAACGCGCAAAGATAATAGAAAAGGGGGGGATGAAACAAGGATCTAAAACAATTACAAGGTTTTAGCATGTATCACTAATCAACCCTAAGTTTTGCAAATTTCTTAATATATGGAAGGTTATTGATTACATGATTAGTTTGACTTTAGTATAGAATTCTTTAGCCTAATAACTATGCGATTA
>NW_010559917.1:0-868 GCF_000687285.1 Phaethon lepturus
GAGTTTGGTCTGGGTCGCCACATTCCTTCTGACGATGGCTTTCGGCTGAGTAGAGACCAAAGCTAGGTCTGGGAGGCCACTGACCACCAGCTGAGAGAGCCTTTAGATCTGGGAGGGGGACCGTGGCTTGCCCACAGGCCTTCCCTGCACGCCCTGCGTGCGCCAACTGCGGCACAAACTGCTGCGCCATGTCCTTCTGCTGTGCCACGTCCTGTTTGCCCGCCCTGGTCACCACGCTCCAGGTTGCTCGCGCTCACTTGGGGCTGCTCCTATATGTGAGGGGCTTTGTCTCTTGTCCCACCTGCACAGAGCAGAGCTGCCGCTCGCCAAGAGCCCACTCTCCCAGCTTGGGGCGGAGGGGCTGGGGCACCCTCTCTCTCCCTGCATTTCTGCCTTTGTTGTTTTGCCGCTTTTGGAAGGGCCCCCCGGCATGATCCTCCACACTGGAGCCCTTCGCCTTGCTGGCTTCAAGGATAAGAGTAGGACAAGGAGAAATAAAAGCTAAATCTTAGAACACCTTCCCTCCCCCACTCCCTTCTTCCCAGCCTCAGCTTTACTCACAAGTTCTCTACCTCCTCCCCAGCAGTAGCAGAGTGGGACAGAGAGTGGAGGTTGAGGTCTTTTCATCACACATTGTCTCTGCCGCTCCTTCCTCCTCATGGGGGGGGCTCCTCACCCTCTGCCCTGCTCCAGCGTGGGGTCCCTCCCACAGGTGACAGTTCCCCATGAACTTTTCCAATGAGAGTCCTTCCCATGGGCTGCAGTTCTTCATGAACTGCTCCAGCCTGGGCCCCTTCCACAGGGTGCTGTCCTTCAGGAACAGGATGCTCCAGCGTGGGTCCCTCATGGGGTCACAAGTCCTGCCCGC
>NW_010559917.1:1196-63101 GCF_000687285.1 Phaethon lepturus
GACGCCTCACACTCTGCCCCTGTTCCAGAGTGGGGTCCCTCCCAGAGGAGACAGTTCTTCATGAACTGCTCCAGCCTGGGTCCCTGCCACGGGGTGCCGTCCTTCAGGAACAGACTGCTCCAGCGTGGGTCCCCCATGGGGTCACAAGTCCTGCCAGCAAACCTGCTCCATCATGGGCTCCTCACTCTCCACAGGTCCACATGTCCTGCAAGGAGCCCACTCCAGCGTGGGCTTCCCACAGGGTCACAGCCTCCTTCGGGCATCCCCCTGCTCCAGCATGGGGTCCTCCCTAGGCTGCAGGTGGACATCTGCTCCAGCGTGGAGCTCCATGGGCTGCAAGGGGATAGCCTGCCTCACCATGGACTTCACTATGGGCTGCAGACGAATCCCTGCTCTGGCGCCTGGAGCATCTCCTGCCCCTCATTCTTCATTGACCTTGGTCTCTGCCGAGTTGTTTCTCTTATTCTCACTCCTCTCTTCAGCTGCCATTCCTATTGTGCAGTTCTGTTTCTTTCCCCTTTGTTAACTATGTTAACCCAGTGGCATGACCACTGTCGCTGATGGGCTCAGCCTTGGCCAGTGGTGGGTCCATCTTGGTGCTGGCTGGCATTGGCTCTATTGTACACAGAGGAAGCTTCTTTCAGCTTCTCACAGAAGCCACACCTTTAGGCCCCCCACTAAACCTGTTCTGTAGCTGCAAGTCTTCAGATGGGGCAGGAGCCCTCCTCCTGATGCCAGAATTTACCAGCTTCCATCCTTCCCGTTCTCCAGAGGTTTTGATTACTTTGACAGTGGGAGGTAGACGCTGCCTGCTTCTCTATTGCAGATGGGGTCTGAGGGCCTTCAAGCTGTTGAGTCTCAGAGAAGATCCCATCTATCTCCCTTTCCTCTTCTCTGATGGTGTGCAGCCTGCTCACTTCCTCCTGTAACTCCTCCAGCTGGCAGCACAGCTTCTCCAAGACAGCACACCTCCTGCAGGACTGTCACGGTCCATTTGGATCTCTCAAATTTACAGGATGATGTACTCTGTGATTTAAACTTTATTTCACAAGCTCATTAAGAAATATAATAAACAGACATGACAAACAGGGTCTTAATCCCCTTTTGCCCAGACTAGTCTATCAATCGTATGAATTCACTTATTCACTATTCAATTCATAAAGTTTCATAACTTATAACCCATAACTCTTAATATCACGCACCTATGAGCAAAAGAAAAGAATTAGTTATCTAACCAACAGGGAGAATGTTCACCCTTTCTCCTCCATCACGGTACTGGTGTTCCTTGTATCACACCAGTAAGCATGAAATCCTCAGCAGCTCAGTTGCCATTGGATCTGCTTCAAAAACTTTTTGGGGTAAGATGATGTTTTATACCCTCCACCTTGGAAATTTGGTCTATACAATTTCCATAAATTAGTGGATTCTGAGGAAATTGCCAGATAAAAGATAATGGCTGCAAGATACAGCAATTTGCAGGTGATAATGGCTACATAATGGCCCATCAGCTCTTTCTTGCCACCTGTCCTGTCTACCTGGGGCTCTGTTTGACCTAGTGGCGCTGCTCCCAGCATACATCAGCCTTAGCATGAGCTGGGTTAACCAAAATCTAAGCAGGAGTTGAGTGGACAGTCACATGGACAAGAGGGCCATCTTCCCTGGCTTTGGGGAGAGGTCCCCAGCACTTCCTGCAGCCTCGGACTTGGAGGGCTGCACCCACCACCCCGAAGCTCCACCTGAGTTGAAGCCTCTGTCCTGGCAGGGGCAGCTGCTTCAACACCTGCTGGGGAAAGCGCCATGTGGTGTGCCACCACCATACCTGAGACTGTTTACGCTATTTTGAACTCAGATGAGACCTCCTTCTTTGCACCCTTTTGTACACACTGCTGTCTGTTAGCTGCACTCTAGGCCTGGTTTTTATATAGGCCCCTGCCCAGCACCAGCTAAAAGGGTGCTTGACCATCCTTAGTCAGGGGTCAGCTAGAGTATACGCTGGAGGCACCCTTTCATCAAGGACTGCAGACAGAGTTTGTTAAAAGCTGCTGGAGCCACCCTTACCTTGTCCTTACCTTCACTTGGCAGCAGCAGGCACCCTCAAGTTCCTCTGTGGGTTCCCAGGTAAGGTGCCCAGACGCTCATGAAGATCTCAAGAAGGTCTCAAAGAAGCAGAGCCCCAATACTGCTGCACAAACTGCTGCATCTGTTGGCTGCCTCTCTTAGCCCTGCTCCTCTCAGACTCTTAAACCACTGCCAGAAGCAGGGAGTCTCCAGTGGAGATGTTTGCCTTTAATAGTCCTATTTGGCCTATAAAGAAGGTCTGGGTTCTAACATGGAATGCGGGTTACTGGCTTTGTAACACAGACCCCACCCTGGGGCTGCAGTCACTCCCGTTAGTGTCACCCTGCCAGAGGGGTCAGATGCTGGGGTGAGCACCCGGCTTGCTGTCACCGACCTGGCTAATGCCTCCTTCGGCATCTCTAGCACAGGGGAGACCCAGGGCCAGTCTGCCTTCTCCTAGGAGGGCCATCAGTGGTTCCTCAGGGAGGCAGGTGCAGACCCACACCTTGTCAGGGGACTGTGGCACAGCCCTCGGAGGAGGGCAGCCTGTCCCCAAAGTGTGGTGTGTCCTGTTATGCTGGCAACACTGGTGACTGCACCTACTGAGCAGGATGTTGGAGAGGCATGGAGGGGTGTTCTGGACACTATGAGAGAGCACGGCAGCAAAATTAATCCATGGAGAGCACAACACTCTCACACCGTAAAATGGGAATGTTGTATTTCCATGCAGGCAAAGCCAGGTCCCCACAAAATCAGTGTCTTGCAGGAAAAAACAACCCAAATAGGACTATCAAATGCAACTCAACCTCACCTGGAGCCGTTAACCCTTGCCTGGGCTCAGGAAGCCCCAGCAGATGCACATTTTACCTCCAAGCAGAGACAGTGTGACTGGCTCACAGATGGATCAGCAAAAGACATTAAGAGGGAGAGGTGGTAGAGGGCTGCCATCTTTAATCAAGCTAAGCAAGGTAGGAGGAGGGCGGTGGTCAATATGCAGAACTAATGGCTGTATTAATGATACTAGAGGAGACCCAAAACTCCCGAGTTGTAACTAAAAATAATGCCTTTGTTTTATCTCATACAGAACCTCTATGTGAAGCCCTACACTACTGTATATCAGTACAGTACTGATACTTTCCCTCGCTGTATATCAAGCATGAAGTGCTGGATGGCCTTATCTTCCTGCTGCACCAAAGCTCCTTGTTGACTACATCACACAAGCAACCAGACTATGTGGTGAAATCTGCACCACCTTTGTCTCATGGGAGATGGGATGAGGGGTGGAGTCCAAATGGCAGGACATCTTTGGTGGTCCTAGTCCTAGTATTGTTGCTGTTCTGCACTTATTCTCTCAAGTAGTGTTTGTTTTACTTGTCATTATGTTTGTATTATTCTTCTTCACAGAATCGCTTTGTATGTAAGAATCTTTCTAGTAGCTAATCAGCTTACTAATATAATCAGTAACTTTTAATGTCTTTAAGAAAGTTCAACTGCATGTGGATCAAGGGGGGAATGTAGTTACGCTGACCGGAAGACCATTGTACATCGGGGAGTCAGTGATCCACACAGCAGTGAACCTGTGTAGACCCAGAGCTGTGCTGCGCTGCACGTACAGCATCGCCTTCAGGCCTGTGCCGTGCCCCACATCTCCCTCGGTGCAGGACAGACTCGGCCGAGTGATGGCAGTGGTGGAGCCCACAGGCAGCTCCCACGCGGTACTGGCGATTACATCTTTATACTGCTAGCTCTAATAAACAACATTTATATGTTTTTTTTTACAGAGTTCTGAGTTCCTTTCTTACTGGGGTCATAACAGATCAGCAGCTCCTGGTGTAAAGCAGTTTCCCACTTTTTCAATAGGTGATTTGATGATTTAATATTCATCCCTGAAGGCTGCAGTTAAGAGGCTAGGAATTGTCTTCCCCTATTTATGGTCTCTGTGACTATTTTGGGTACCAGTTATTTTACTTTACTAAAGACAGGAACAAATCCCATCTCCTGTTTTTGGCAGATGCCAAAAAACTGGTAGTCAGGATATTAACAGTTTTCCTCAGCTGCTTTTGTGTCCATTTTTGAACAACCACTTCTTGTAATGTATAAGGACCAATATAGAGGAATACCTTTCCATTAGTATTGTAAGAGAGTATCCCAGCATGGCTCTCCAGTTGTATTGGGTTAATGTGGCAAGGTTTTGGTAGTAGGGAGGCTGCAGGGGTGGCTTCTGTGAGAAGATGACAAAGCTGCTCCATGTCAGACAAACCCATTTGGGAGCTGGACTAGATGACCTTTAAAGGTCTGTTCCAACCCAAACTATGATTTCCAACAGGCTCCAAGATGGACCTGTCACTGGCTAAAGCTGAGCCTATCAACAATGTTGGTAGTGCCTCTGTGATAACATTTAAGAAAAGGTAAAAAATGCTGGGAGAGAGGGGTGAGAAAACGTGAGACAAACAATTCTGCAGAGACCAAGGCCAGTGCAGAAGGAGGGGCAGGAGGTGCTCCAGGCACAACAGAAGCAGAGATTCACTTGCAGCCCATGGTGATGAAGACCATGGTGAGGCAGGCTGTCCCTCTGCAGCCCATGGAGCTCCACACTGAAGCAGATCTCCACCTGCAGCCCATGGAAGACGCTACACCAGATTGTGCTAGCAAACTTAGAGGCATGAGAGAGGTTTGAGAGAGAAAGTATATGAGTCAAACAGTAAAAGTACATTGCAGGTCTGAATTAAGGTGGGGAATAGCATTGCATTAGATGGTGGTATTGTTGTTCAGAAGACTGTTTCTGACTCCAAGTCCTTTTCCAGGAGGTATTCAGCCGGAAACTGACTCCCTGATTCAGCCATGTCTTAAGGAAAAAGACCAAAAAGTACCTGAAAGGCAGTATCTGATCCTCTCCCATCCTTAGTCTTTCCACAGAGAAAAGATACAGAGAGTAGGAAGGGACGAAAATCACATAAGCCAAATAATTTTTCTCTTTGGCTCCTCATGAAAAAAGAAAAACATCACAGAAAACAGCTGGGTGGGTGAATATACTTTCACAGAATGAGCTATGCCACTTAACAGTCAGAGGTCTAGGTTTCCACCAGACCCAGGTCCCAGTAAACTAGCTATTCATCTCCTAAAAGCAGGGTTGTCTTAAATTAGCTCAGGGAAGAAGCTAGCACACAGGGGTAGAGCCAAGAAATGGCTGTAAAAAATTTATTTCTGGCTTTCTGCCCTTCCAGGACTCTCTCACAACCCCAGTTTCCTCAGTGAAGTATTTTGGCAGCGGGGATGCTCACAGAGCCTGGGATGTGAACTGTGTGGGCTGCAGCCAAGAGCTCTTCCATGTGGCTCCCTGAGTCTTGCCTTGTTTTGTCTCTCCTTCTGTCCCTGCCCCTGTCCCTGGGATGGCTTCAAGGTCATGTTGATAGATCCAGGGGTAGCCAACTAGCATGTACACATGCCACTATTCATCTGAGCAATAACAGTTATTAATAGCATTATCAGTTATCTCCTTTATCATTATAAAGAACACACTAAAAGTCATGGAAAAAAATAATCTGGTTAGCATTTGGAATATCTCAAATGATTTCAAAGGTTTTCCAAAACACCCTTAGGGAATCTGGACTGATGTGGCTGCCATACCCCATCGCCTTATGCTGATCATTCCCATGGTGGGTAATAAGGTTTCAAATGTGCTGTTTAATTTGCAAATGTCTAGTGCTGAGTGATGGAAGTTGCTATAGACATTTAAGTTATTAAACATCAGTAGAATATTAGGCATTAAGTCTCTGTGTAGTAGAAAATGGCTTGTTTTTTCATCAAGATTTTAAATTTCAACTGTTGCATTTGAACATCTGTGTCTCAGTCCAATTTAACTCATAATTCTATTACATATTTTGTAAGAAACATTCATATAATAGATCTGATTTATTACTACCCTGTGTAGTTGGCAGAGAAAATATAATTCTGTTACGACGCTTCACAGAAACACTGCAAGTATAATACATTCATAAATTATTTCTTATTGATGTAAAAGTTCCTTCCCTGCCCAGTTAAGCACACCTGTGCTGTGAGAGTACAGAATGGCATGCATTTCCCTGGTAGCAAAAAGGAAAAGTCTATAGTCTATTGAAAGATATACTGGCAGTTAGTCTGCTGAAGGGTTAACATTTACCAGGTATTATTAATTCTCCCACAATTTTTAGAAAAAATCAGTGTTTTGAACAACGAAGAAAAGAGATGTAGTTAAATTTATTTCCCAACCTGCATCTATTTGCTCTTTCATTTAATTTCAGTTAGAAATAGAGAAAAAATGAAACACTGCATCACTGTGTCACTTGCATAAGCTATTGCTATTTGTTGATGTCTCCCTTAGGAAGACAGAAAAGAGACCACTATTCTCATCACCTCTGTCGGCTATAGAAGAACTCAGCTGTGTAAGCCAAAATTAGACATATCAAAGCACCTTTGATCACTTCATTGTGTGTCAAGTCCCCTCCAAAGCCAGTACTGTCTGCTGTAATGGATTGTATTACTTTCAAATGTCATATTTAATGTGTGTTCCTTCAGATCCCTGATACTGTCTGCGATGCTGACTGCATGGCACAGCACTGAGAGCCTTGCAGGTGGGTCTATTAGTTTTAGTGTGTTCCCGTTTCTCAACACCATGTGGCTTAATTGCAGAACTGGTGAAGCAAGGGAATCACAAGAATTCACCTGTCTTTTTCTGTATGTGCGCAACCACAAAGTCATCCTGCAGTGTAGGTTTGAATGAGTTATGGGACCATAAAAAAGTACTTCAATTCACAAGGCTAACAACTCTTTGTCATGAAACAAAAACACCTGCCAGAAGAGTTTTATTCTTACTTGATAATCATAGCACAAATAGGCATGGGACAAAACCATCATTTAAATGGATGTTTTTATGCAGCAGGCATGCTGCAGAGCATCTGAAGCACCAGGGCCTAAATTTAGTTACTAATTAGAAAAACAATTTTCACATATGTCATTAATCACTCAACAATCTGAGAACTGTCTCTTTTAAAAAAGGAATGTTATACCCATTAGTAAAGTACCCACCACAGGATTTGACTTCTCCTGTCCAATAGGTCCTGCAGTGGGTCATTTGTCTTGTGGGTAACTTCTTGGTTTCCACTGGTAAAATTATTTCTTAGCTACCTTAGGCTAACACTGAAATTTTGTCCTTGGTCAGAAAATCCACTGAAGAAACTACAGAAATACATAATAAGCCAGCATTCTTCCATCACTTTCCAGAGTTTTATGAAATTTCTTCTTTATCTTCTGTCTTTCAGGCTGTTATGACACAATCAGATCTTGATTTTATATTTTTCTCCAATAATATGTGGTTCAGAAACTTAATTTTTCATACATAAATGCTAAAATGCTGAGGTATTCATGTGGTTCCAGGAGGCAGATGCCTGAGAAGTCATTTATAGCATGAGTAAAATCACAAAGTTGGCACCTAGAAATGTTTAAGTAAGTTGGAATAAAGCTGCAATATGGGGAACAGGATAAAAGTTACTAGTGATGGGAAAGCGGCTTTCTGTGTCACATGAAAAATCTTGATTTTTCAAAGAAAAGAATGTCTCAAATATTTCAACCAAGAGAAAAAAATGTTGTTAAATGTTACAGTGATGATTTATGTGAGCTGTGGTTCAGTGGCCATATGCACTCAATTTTTTTTCTTTGCGCTGGGTCATATTTCCCACGGTGTCTCATTTTAGAGAGGAAAATGGCTCAAGAAACTCGTGAAGGATTGTATGGCCACAGGCATATTACAGGAAATGTAAATTGTACCTGTATATCCTGGAAATGGAAAAGTATAAGGACATGTGGCATCTGTTCTGCAGCACCACTGAGGCACACTAGTTACATATACCCTGAAACACTGAGTTCTTGGCCAACTCTTCATTCCAAGCTTTCATTTTTAGGCTCTCACTTTTCCAAAGAAAAATATATATTATGTGTGGGAAAGCCTACCCTTTCAGGGAAAAAAAACAAAGGAACTTAATTTTCAGTTTTGACAGAATTTTTTCAGCTAGCCTTGGAAAACCTGAATGCCACCCATCAGCAAAACCTGTCTCCTTTTTTGTTTTTTGTTTTTTGTTTTTTTTTCCCCAGTTCTAAGCAAATTTCTACCAGTTTCAGGTATATTGTTGAATATATTTTAGAAGGAACTCACTGAAACGAGGATATGGTAAATACTAAACAAAGGCTTTAGCATCTGTCTTCAGGGTCATGGCAAAGGGAAATATTTGTAGACCAAGTCAACCGTATTTATTCATGAGATGAAAAATTCAAGGATGTAATGATTGTTGATTCTTAAAAATCCCAGAGAAATTGACTGGCATTGGTTTACTAACTGACAGTTAAGACACTTAGGCTAAGCTGGTTGTTCAAGCTTCCCTTATAGTTAGTGGAGACAGAAAGGTACCTTAAGAAGGAGATACATCCTACCTTCTCAGATATCTCTTCTAGATATCCGGGTCAAATACCCTGCTTTAAGAGCCATTCAAGCCTGTTCACTATGGAGAGAATTGGGAAACAGTGAGGGAAATAGTGAACATTTTTGCTTGCTGTTTGTGTAGGAAACAATTCTGGATTTCCTTCGCTCAAAAATTCTTCAATGTTTTGCTCATAGAAAATGATGCGCTTCTCCATTGTCAGATAATCACAGCTCTCTCCAGGGACACATTCTGTAGAAATAGTTTCTGAACATGTGATCAGCTATGTCTGTTCATTCAGATTTTCTTTCATGGGTATCCAACCTACATTTTTACCTCATCTATATATGCACAGCTATAATTTAAGTAAACACAGCAACATGTACCTGCATTTTCTACTTTGGGGGATATCTATAAAAAGAGTTTTCTCTGGCTTAATTTTAGCAGTTTAAAGTTAAAATTAATCTGGTGCAAATCTTCCTAATTATTGGTCTAGGAATTCTTTAAGATGAGTTTGTTGAAAGGGCTTAATCTTTGAAACCTGAGACTTGTTGCTTCACCTCAGTTGTTCACGCAGATCCAGCAGTATAGTTTCTGTTGCCTGGCTTAGAATAATGTCTCGGCAAGTATCAAGTGTTCAAGGCATAATTTCAGTATTGGGAAATTCACTTTCTTTCAGTATTTTCTTACACAGACAGTCACCTCAGTGAATATTCTGGCTTCTAAAGCCATTTACTAGTACACTGCTTAAAAGCAAATCCAAACTCAAAGAGGATTAGTCCTCTCTGTCCTGTGAAATGGCTATTCTGCTCCTAGCATTTTTCATCACACTTGCAGCTTTCAGTTTTTGAGATTCATGTCTCAGTTCCCTTGGGAGTCAAATTCCTATATACATTGTATGCAAGAAACTCGGTAAGAGAACAGAGAATGAGTTGTCTGCTAATATAAACACAGCTGTGTGTGGTAAGTGGCACATAGTTGCTTATATCCAAATTCAGGCTATCGTACAAGAGACAAAATAAATAAAAAATTAAAATCAAAGGAAAATATAGTTGTTGGTTTTGCCATTTCCTTTTACCTAAAAGTACTTATGCAGATGCATATTTTGGGATCAGACGGCAAGATAGGAAGAAATAATTTGCACACTTTTACAGGAGTATCATGTAATAATATTTAAAGTCCTTGTATTACTTCATCAGGCATGGGAGGCACTGAAGAATTTCTGGGAATGTGTGTGATGCCATAAAAGACTAAGTGCTCATCTTCCACCCTATTTTTCTTTTCTTTTTTTTTTTTTTGTGCATGACCTGTGAATGTATTAGATGAGAATTTTGTACATAGTTTTTTCTCAGAAATCTTTGCCAGCAGTTAATAGTAGCTTTCTATAGCCAGAATGCTGGAAAAATACAAAGAAAATGCTTCCAGTTCCAAGACAGAAAAGTGTTTCTTGTCATTCATTCTTATTTATCAGAATGAGCACTTTATCAAAATTAGATAGCAGTACTCATTGTTCAGAATAATGCATCAGCAGCTCTGTGTATATTTAAATAAATTCACCACAGTACTGGAAGCAGTATAGCTTTGTTACTACTGGTTTATATCAGACTAAGTATCTGTACTACTTCAAAATTAGCTTGGATAACTAATGTCACTGTGGCACACAGAAGCAGCCCACAGCTTATGTCCTGTGTATACAGTCAACAGCCTAACGCGATCTGTTGAGGTACCAGGGAGAATAATTACCAAAAGAGGACCCCAAGCATGTTAGTACTTTTTGAAGAAGGCTGGTAAAAAATATTTCTAGACTTAATTTTCAGATTAAAAAAACAACTTAAAATAATCTTCCACTTTGTCTGTATCACAAAACCACGGAAACTTTAGGTTGGGAGGAACCTTTAAAGGTCATCTAGTGCAACCTCCCTCCAATGAGCAGGGATATCTTCAACTAGGTCAGGTTGCTCAGAGGCCCGTCCAACCTGACCTTCAACGTTTCCAGCAACGGGACATCTACCACCTCTCTGGGCAACCTGTTCCACTCTTTCACCACCCTCACTGGGAAAAATTTCTTCCTTAGATCTAGATGAAATCTGCCCTCTTTCAGTGTAAAACCATTACCCCTTGTCCTATTGTAACAGGCCCTGCTAAAAGGTCTGACCCCATCTTTCTTATAAGCCCCCTTGAAGTACTGGAAGGCTGCAATAAAATGTCCCCCGCGTCTTCTCTTCTCCAGGCTGAACAACCGCAACTCTCTCAGCCTATCCTTACAGGAGAGGTGTTCCATCCCTCAGATCATTTTTGTGGCCCTCCTCTGGACCCGCTCCAACAGGTCCATGTCTTTCCTGTGCTGAGGGCTCCAGAACTGGACGCAGGACTCCAGGTGGGGTCCCACCAGAGCCGAGTAGAGGGGCAGAATCATCTCCTTCAACCCGCTGGCCACACTTCTTTGGATGCAGCCCAGGAGATGGTTGGCCTTCAGGGCTGCAAGTGCAGACTGCCAGCTCATGTCAGGCTTTTCCAGATACTTTGCCAGTATCCCCAAGTCCTTCTCAGCAGGGCTTCTCTCAACTCCTTCAATCCCCCAGCCTGTATTGATACTTGGGGGTTGCCCTGATCCATGCCAGGACCCTGCACTTGACCTTGTTGAACCTCAGGATGTTCACATGGGCCTGTTCCTCGAGCTTGTCCAGGTCCCTCTGGATGGCATCCTGTCCTGCAGGCGTGTCAACCGCACCACTCAGCTTGGTGTCACCTGCAAACTTGCTGAGGGCACACTCGATCCCACTGTGTCATTGATGAAGATATTAAACAGTACTGGTCCCAATATGGACCTCTAAGGGACACTGCTCATCACTGATCTCCATGTGGACATTGAGCCATTGACCACTACCCTCTGGATGTGGCCATCCAACCAATTCTTCATCCACCCAACAGTTCACCCATCAGATCCCTCTCTCTCCAATTTAGAGAGAAGGAAGTTGTGGGGGATCGTGTCAAAGGCCTTACAGAAGTCCAGATAGACAACATCAGTAGCCCTTCCCTTGTCCACTGATATAGTCACTCCATCATAGAAGGCCACTAGTTTGGTCAGACAGGAGCAGCCCTTGGTGAAGCCATGCTGGCTGTCTTGAATCACCTCCCTGTTCTCCATGTGCCTTAGCATAGCTTCTAGGAGGATCTGTTCCATGAACTTCCCAGGCACAGAGGTGAGGCGAACAGGTTGGTAGTTCCAGGGTCCTCCTTGCTACCCTTTTTAAAAATGGGTGCCATGTATCTCTTTTTCCAGTGCTCAGGGACTTCACCTGACTGCCAAGACATTCCAAATATCACAGAGAGTGGCTTGGCGGCTACATCAGCTAATTCCCTCAGGACTCTGGGATGCATCTCATCAGGTCCCATAGACTTGTGTATGTTCAGGTTCTTCAGGTCATCTTGAACCTGGTCTTCTTTTACAGTGGGAGGAACTTTGCTCCTCCAATCCCCATCTTGCAGTCCATCCCTTTGAGAGGTGTGTGAAGAGACACTGCCAGTGCAGACTGAGGCAAAGAAGTCACTGAGTACCTCAGCCTTCTCCTCATCTGCGGTTAGCAGTCTGCCAGTCTTGCTCATCAAAGGGAGTATGTTTTCTTTGACCTTCCTTTTCTGGCTGACATACCTGTAGAAGCCCTTCTTATTATTCTTTGCATCCCTTGTCAAGTTCAGCTCCAGCCGCACCTTGGCATTCGTGAACCCATCCTTACATAACTGGCCAGTGTCCCTATATTCCTCCCAGGACACTTGTCCCTGCTTCCACTGCCTGTGCATTTCCTTCTTGCCCTTTAGTTTGACCAGCAGGCCTCCACTCAGCCATGCCAGCCTCTTGCCTTCCTTTCTTGATTTCTTACACTTGGGGGTCGAGAACTCTTGTGATCTATGGAAAGCGTCCTTCATATCTTCAGTACTGCCTTCCCTGTGCAGATATGTGCGCTTCTTTGATACTGGGACTGGCAATGGCCTGATGGGATTCAGAGTCTCTGTCTCAAATAGCTCTATTGGGTCTTCTCAGGGATATCCAGAGTTAGTGCTGTCGTCTTCCTAACAGAGCTATGGAGAAGTCTTAAGGATAGAGCCACATAACAGTAACAGCAGAAAAGGTGAAAGGAAATGCATATTTAATATAGGTTCACTAACTCAGGTTAACAAATTTTATTTTAAATTATAATGATGACTAAGCAATTTGATAACTGTATTTAGTAACATTGTACAAAGCCTACTGAGGCTTAAAAACTATAACTGATTTTCCCACTGGTGATATGATCAAACGAAGCAGCTGAACCGATCTAACATCTCACTGCGAGCTAAAGGGATTGTCTTGCTCCCCATTTTCCCTTTCCCTTGCATCTCTCCCTATATGTGTCCTTCCAGCTTTGCTATACTTCCTTTCTGTTGATGTGGCTGTCACTCTTTTCTGACACTGTACTGAGTCCTTTCAACTTGAAAATGGTCACAAAACTGCTTTTTTTTTTTCTTTTCTTTTTTTTTTTTTCTCCTTGAATTAGTTTTCAACTAGATCAGTGAGCTGAACTTGCTCAGCATGCAGTCAGAGGAGCTCTAGGGACAATATAAGGAAGGGAGCAGGTTAAGCAGTCATGGTGAGGGCAAAAAGGAAGAAAGAAGAAGAGAGATGAGAGAGCTGGACTGCTCCTTTCAGGGACAAGCAGCTGTCAGGTCAACTCAGCTCAGCTCAGATGTTTAGCCCTATTCCTTATTAGTGGGGTTAATAAGCTGCCTTATCAGCAGCACTATTTCAACCCAAATTGCAAACTTTCATCAGTTATTTAACTGGAGCAATTTTCATGTTCTACAGCCTGCTTCTCATCAATCAGAGGTTTATTTTTACTTCTTCTATCAGTATGCTGATGGTGGGACCAAGCATCTTGGTCAGGCATGCGGGATACTGCAACACCTTTTGAGAAAAATCATCCTGAAAAAAACCTCACAGGTTGGTCAGTTAGGATGTTGCACCTGAAATCTTCCTCTGTTTTGCATCCTATTTTATTTAAGAGGGAATCTCTTGCATTCCTGTTAAGTCATGTCAAAAAAACAGGCCTGGTTTGAGATGGTACAGAGGGACTGGTCATTCTTGGGATCCCTCCAATGTAAAACTGAACAACTGGGTGTCATGGGCTGCAGCACAACACAGCCAAACTCACTACTGTAAAGGGAGTTGGCTCTGACAGTCCTATCTATAGGTGTACTCAGCCAGAGGACAGCGATTGTAAAAGCTGGATTTCATAGGAGGGAAGTGAAACAGAGAACACTGAGCAGCGTCCAACTGCTCCAGGAGGAATCCTTCTTCCACTACAAGAAGGGAAAATGGGTTAAACAATTAGGCAGAGATGCAGCTCTCTTTAAATATACTTCCAGAGATAATATAGGTGTGTCTTCTGCTGCTTGTATTCTCAGTGATTTCCCTGAAGCAGAATCACTCTGGGTAGTGGTTAATATGTTATTCATGTCTTTTTGTTCTCTATAAACTATTTAAGAGGTACTGGGGAGGAATCTTTGTACATAGCCTCTAAGTTTCTGGGCAAGTAACAATCAACTCTTTTTTCTTTGCTTAACCCTGTCCATTAGCGAAAGAAGAACAAGAAACCTTTCCATTAAGTCATCTATGTCTGTCCAAAAAAGCTTTCCCCAAAGATTCAGTGAATATGCTCAGGGCCCATGCTTACAGTGTCCTGTGGTCTGTAAAAGGGCAGGAAACATCACACTTTATTTTTCAAGGAACAAAGATGTGCATCAATTCAAACTCCATCCTGACTGTAATGGGAAAAAAACTGCAAAAGGAGCACAGAAGCAGCAGAAGCCTGGAGAATATAGACTGGCAATGGTGGTGGCTGTATTAGAAAAGTTGAAGGTATGGAGGAGAAAAAAAAAAAGCTTTAACATGATCTTAATGCAGACTATAGGGAAATGGAGAAGCAGATCAATAGCCACAGCTGACTTGATCTAGTGTTAGCAACAGTCCTGCTGTAAACAAGGCTTTGGACTAGATGGCCTCTGGATGCCCTTTTAACCAACAGTTCTGAGCCTTTGAATTCTTGAAATGTCAGGTGGGGACATGCTGCCATTCTCTGATTTTTATGTATTGAAAAGTACCAATACATCATGTAAGTTTTCAAAGACATCTCCTGATGGCCTTTGTGCAGGGATCCTGCTCTTCACTCAGAAGGGCAGCTCACAGAGGAGCAGGTGTGATGCGCTATATGAAGATGGGTAGGGATGTGACACGGGCGGGGTGGGCTGAAGGGAACAAATTGTTGGTGGGCAATACAATGGGATATGGAATTGTTCGTTTCTTGGAAAATGAGTAGAGAAAGATGGTAATTATTATGAGGTGAGGAACATGAGGTGCTCTGTGGATGTGCCTGCCCAGATCAGTCCTAAAAGGAAAGGGTTTTAGATCATGTATTAATGCTGATAAGGCTTAGTGTAAGCTGGCACTAAGCTACATGATCTAAGAGAGGCTGAAGCTTGAGCAGCTGGGAAGAGCTCAGCTCTAGCCTTTATGCTTCATGTCATCTTTCCAGATGAAGTATGGTGCACATCCATGAGGTCACCTGAAGACACTAAGTGTTAAGCCAGAAGGGCGTAGTTTTCCTGGCTTCCAGACCAGCCATAGCTATGGTTTTTTGTTTCTCTGTTGGCCCAGGACAGGAGACATGGACCTCACTTAAATCCTGTTCCATCTCCTGATAGGGCTCTTCTGCAGTCAAGGAGCTATTCAGTAGACCTCAGTGCCCTTCCCTGGGGTGCAGAGCTTTCACCTCCTGCTCCTGAGAGCATCTGAGAAGCGCCCTGAGCCCCTTTTCTTGTTCTTAAAAGCAGGAAGAGTTGCCAGAAGTGAAAAAAAAATCTGGCAGAAAGAGATGAGCGAGAAACGAAGCCTGCCCAAGGCTGGTCTTCGTTATGCATGCAGCTGTGAACAATTACAGTCACACCCACACACTATAACACACCTAATTGTGCCTTGTAGGCAGAGCCCACAGCAGCCACAAGATACTCTTAGCCTCTGTTGCAAAAAACATCCCAATTACTACCAAATCTACTAGACCTGCCACAACGGGCACTCAGTTGCCTTTCCAACACGTTCCTCCATAACCTAAATCAATAATGAAAGTGTGATTTTGGTATCGCAGTGTTTCAGGCAGTGAAGAAGGCAGAGGCTAATGAATGCAAAAATGCAAATACAATATCACTGGTAGAAATCTATTTTTTCTGCAAGGGTTGTATATTGCCTCTCAGCCTAGGATTGGTGGCTATATGAAGATTAACAAATGCAGTGGCCTAACCGCTCACATGTGTCTGTAATTAATTCTAATGGGCTACTCAGACCACCCTTCCTTGCTATATAAACTATGAATATAAATAGATGTAATAGTCAAAGGTTTTGTTTCTAGAACAGAAATTTTGTTTCTAGAACAGAATTCTACCTCCCAGGTTTTATTTATCCTAATCACATCTCAGTTCAATTTTGGAGCAAGAACTGGGAATCTGCTATCTTCCCAAACCCTACACAACCCACTTTCCATGCAAAGGAAACCAAGGTAGAAGAGGTGCAAGGAGCAGCATGACCCAAGGTTATGCCATGGCGTGTTACAGTAGGTAGTCTCTACACAGCCTGCTAAGTAGGTCATTTGTTGCAGACATCTAATTTAGACATTATAAGTTCTTTCCAAGTTGACTGAAAGGGGCACCATGGGCTGACAACAAGGTCTCTGACTTGCTCATTGCTCTCTTCACTGTTACTATGAGAAGCCACTAAAATAAGCATTTAAAGATAGTGTCCTGAAAATAGCCCTGGGCATCTTCTATAATGTCCCAAATGCAGGTCTCATCTTCCAAAGTCTCAAATGTAGGTCTTGCATTTTTAGGGAGAAGGTTTTTTTAAATATTATTATTTAACTTGTGGGTGGTTTAGGTAGGAGCTAGAGCACTCCTCAGGAAATGGCAGACTTAGGTTCAATTTTTGTTTGAGCAGATCCACAAGATCATATCCATAACTTCTGTCCTACAACCAGTGTGATTTATTTTGCTGGGTTTCTAACTCAGCTTAGTGCCACACTCCCTAAATAGCTCCTTGGGGCTCAGTAACTGTCCCAAGAAGTAGTCGAGAACCACTAAGCCAAGTTAAGAGAGAAGGGGTGCAAGAATGACAATCTAGTTTGGGTGCTTGGCTGAAAGGAGGGTCCTGGTTTCTCCTTTATGTTCTTACAGCTGTTCCTGGACTTTATTCTAGTAACTGTCTAATATGAAACTGATGTGTGTATCTAAACAAGGGCTTCTGGGGACCTTATTACAGAAGAGAAAGCCGCAGAAAGAAGAGACAGGATAACTTAACATATCCCTAGAGCTCTGACTCACTGAATAGGTGAAATCAGAGTAAATACATGGGGCATGCTCAAGGACTGTGTTGTTCTGGAAAACTGTACACATATCTACTGCTGTCTTGAGAACAAATGGATGTACAGCAAAGAAATTCTTTCATTAAGCTTGTATTCCTGGCTTATTGCCATGGTGTCCCTCAGAAGAGCTAATCAAGAAATTCAAAGTGCTGCAGTGAGGTGAAACTCTGATAAAAAGCATAAGGTTTCAGAGGCTTCGTAGTGTTGAGGCATCGTTTATGAGATGTTTGGGGTAGGGAGACTGAGACGTTCTGGAACTGGCCTTTGGCAATGTTATTTGAATACCAGCCCCAATGTGTGGGATCTACAACAGCACTGCTTCATCTGGATCTTGCCTAGGCAACAATTTGGATCCCCCAGTATAGACTGGTATCTTTCAATAGGAGAACTAGGTCAACTTAAGACAACCATCACCAGCAGTGTTATCTGTCAAGACAATTGGTAGATGTGGTAATCACCCATACTCCTGCCTAGCAAACAACATCAGATGGATCTGAAAACCAGGTGACCTTCTCACCTCCATAGATGAACCCCCTTAACAGAACTGGGGAACAATGGCAAACCGGTGTGGGGAAGCACCCTGAATGCTCTACAGCATTTCAGTACTCTTGTGGCAGGCAGGAGACACCTGCACTGTGTTTTCACCTGGGTTTGAACAAGACCTCTGGGATGCCAGGATCTGAAAGCAGCTTGCTGAAGTTTAAAAGGAAAAGCTGGAGTTAAAGGACCACAGAGGTATTAAATTATTAGCTTGCATTGGCACTGCCAGCCATGGCAGCAGATTGGATTTCTAGTATTAATGCCAATGTTTAATGAGTATACTGCGGCCTTTAATCTGAAATAAATGGAGTTGATGTATTTGAATGAGATCAAGGGAGAATAAAAAGACGGGTTTTGACAGGTCCCATTCTAGTGCTGGCACAAAGTTCTCCTCTGTCCTGACCAGCGTTCCAGCTCAAAAAAACAAGCTACGCTGTAGCTGTGGTGCCTTCAATACATCATCAGTGACTGAAAAATGTAGTCACTGGAGGTGATACACAACTCAGCAGCCTGCAAAGGAGCTGTTCTATGATTTTAAAAAAGCCTACATATTTTCTGATTTAGTGTTCCTTTTATAAAGAACTGACTTGTTCCTTCTCACACTGAGAAGTTCCTTAGACTTACTGAATTCTTTGGAGAAAATATTTCCATCTAAATCTGTCTACAGTCATCAGATGAATTCTGAATATACACAAGGGAAGATTTTGTTCTTTGATCAACTTAAAATTTGGCTGTGTTGACAGCAAGTTATGTCTGATCTCATTTACATCAGCACATAACTCAGTTTGCTTCAAGTAGAGCTGCTCTGGATTCACACCAGTGTATGTCCAAAGAGAGTTTGACCTTGCTCTTCAGGCTTTTACAAATAGTCCTTCTCAAATAATCTTTCTGCAGGCTACTCAAGTTTTCTTCTTCCATGCTGAATGATCACTTACTGCCAGCCAAGTCAACTCAGTGCCTCCCAGGCAAGAAAGGTCAAATTTCCGTCCTCTGATTTGACTTCACCCAGTGCCCAGAATCAAAGTTGAGATGTTTTCTCTTTTTGTCAGGTTCTCGAGTCTCATACCTCAAGCTGAAGCAGAAATGCTTACTTGGAGACCTCTCACATCCTTGTTTTCCTACAGCTAATGAGTCAAAAAAAGCATCTGACTTCAGTGCTCCCCACCTACTGCTCAGAAGTGGAATAATGTCTGGAATATGCTATATATGTAGCCTAAGATATATAGAAAATTAAGTATTGCCATTGAGCCATGAATAAATTTGCACTTATGAAACACAACCAGACAGGTTACTTAAATACCTTCTTATTTACTATTTCCTTTCCAATAGGAGGGAGATAAAGAATCTCAGTTCTTTCTTCCTAAACAAGAAGATATTTGGGGAAAATAAACGAGTAAAGAACTGTAATTTTTAGATAGTGCAGTAAAACAAAGCAACACCTGTTCTTGTAGCTGCCTGTGCACATACAGAATTAAAAAAAAAAAACAAAACAGCAGAAAAATGCCTAACCTGATATATTTGGCTTGGATAGAGGAGATTTTGCATCTGTGACTGGACAGAGTACCCCTTGCTTTTTTCCTGTCCCCACAAGCTTTTAAATTTTTGTCAACCATGCTTAGGCTAGGTTTGGCCCAGCTAGGGTATAACTATGTCCTCATGGAAAGTAAATGATGTCTGTGCTCCTGCTAGTCCACAAGGATGTCAAATCATGTATCTTTCTGGACAGTAGCTGGTAAATATCTTTCAGTGTGAAATCACATTTATCTCCACATCGGTGCTTTGACCTGTCATATCACCCTGAAAGGGCTTAGGGACCGATCTGCTCCTGCCACAACTGCCAGTTCCTTGCACAGAGTATCCTGCTGCCTGGTCCTCCCTAACCTGTCCGTGCATCTGTCTCACACGGATCAATCTGCAGTGGATGCAAGGAATATGCCACTGAATGCTTGGTTTCACCACTGCTCTTCTAGAAAGAAGAAGGAGTTTCTCTAATTACCCCTTCTTACCAGTCATTTCTCACTACATGTGTTCTTACACCCTCTCCCCAATTTACTTTGTTTCAGATCCAGCAGTTTAACCCTGTTGGTGCTGGCCAGCCCACATCCTTGTCAGCCTGTTGCAATTGCAGGTGAGCTCCCTTGTGCTCTGATGAGATTTTGGGATGTTGGAGACCACAGCAGTGATTCTGTGGTGCACCCTGCTTCCACGTGCCATCAATTAACCACCTCCACAGCCTGCATCAGCTGGCTGCAAAGGTAAAAACCAGACAAGCAAAACCTGTGGTCTGCTTTTGAGCCACTGTGTTGCCTAATGCACCATGGTGATGTATGTGTCTGGGATGCTCTAACTGCCTCTGTACCAGGTCCCCTGCTGAGGGCTGCTAAATTCCGTTACTATACCATCTCTAAATGCTGACTCTATGGCTATGGTCAGAGCTCACAACGGCTTCTCAGAAAGTGATTGTTGCCACCCCACAGCTCTGGGGCCAGAGGCTGGTTGGGGCACATCTCCTACCTGAAGAGGAAGGCAGGAAGAAGGGGAGTAGGGCAGGAGAGAAGAGGATGTGTGCAGAGGAGCTGGGATCTCTGCTCCAGCAGCCACAGAGCTAGGAGGGTGGGGTGGTAACCACCAGTCCATTGCATCACCTGACAACAGTAGCCATCAGCCACAGCCCTTCACAGTGACCCTGGATGAAGATCAGCAGCCAGTCTGGCTCTCCCATACTGTGTCAACCACAAAGCCAGCAGCAGTCATGAGTGTTTTGCTCTGGGCAGCTCCCTGCTTTGCCTGTTCCCAGAAGAGCTCCAGCTTGGGTGATGAGGCTGAATTGGGCCTTGTTTTACTGCTGGTATATTTTTGATGTACTGGAGACTTGTAAAAATTCCTGCTCAAAGCTAGATAAGTAAATTCTTGTGACAGGTAAAAAAAAAAGTTGGTCTTTCATGGCAACTTTATATATAGTGCTGGAAGTCATTGAAGCTTCATGGAGTCATGAACCCCCTTGTATAGTCCTTTCTCTGTACCAAGGCACAGCACAGTGCAGGAGCAAATGTGGCCTTATTTCATAATCTGCCTGTTGAAAAGTAGATGTTTGTGAAAGGAAATAGGTAAAAAATAAATGGTCCTGCCACACTTGCCACTGAAATGTTCTTGTTCTTTATGGACAAGCTCAAGCAATTCAGTTTCAAAGCACCACATCCCTATCTCTGCTATAAATTAGGTGAGCTCCCTCAAGTCAGTGAACCTGTGAAAGAAACACCCCCTCAAATAATGAGTTGCTGTTGCAGGGAGTATGCACCAGAGAACACTCCATTTTCACAACCCAGGAGCATCCCAGTCAAGTATTTTGAGGAGGGAAGGCAATCATGTTGCCTATTTTTAAGCACCCAATTTAGGAGCTTAAATTGAAGGGTTGCTCCCCCTCAACAGCCAAGGGAGAGAAAGAGGTTCTTCCAGCCAGAAATACAGAGTAGATGTCTAAGGTACTATAGATCATTCTCCAAAAGAACTCCTTCTGCCTGTTGCCTTTTCCCTTATAGGAAAACTTAGGGTGATGTCTAAAACAGGTCAGATGAGTCCTAAAATTTTCTGTTTCTCTTATTGACTATCAATGGAGCTGTGGGGAGATGAATCCAATCTAGGCTCCTAAGATAGCCTCCTGTGTTTTGTGGCTGAGGTTTGGCAGTATGTATAACACATCTTCTCCTGGATATCCCTACTCTGAGGACCTCTTTGTATCCTATTGACTAGGTACAGTAATAGGGTGCCAGCCATAAAAAAATCTTGAGGAATACTTGACAGTGAAGGGGTTAATTGGTCACCTCTACACCCATTATTCACATTACCCAAAATATAGCTCCCTAGAAATTCTTTTATGGTCACTCTTGGAAATAGTACCAAACAAGAAACCCTTTTTTCCATTTCCCTCCCCAAGTCTTGTCACAAGCGTGTATAGGTACCAGGCTCATTTGTGGTGTTCCTGTAACACTGAAGGATCCACACACTGCCATTTTTCCTGTTCACAGCAATCCCTGTCTCAAGGAAAAGACAGAATACTAATGCTTAATGCAGATGATGAAAGGCTATAAACTGTTAATATGCTTACAAATAGGAGACATTCAATTCTGCAAATATTCTTATCTGTTGGTAACTGTAGTTTTTCTTCTCTGGATCTTCAGTCTATATAATGGGCACAAACAAAGATGAACAAATGGAGATGACCAGTGAATCAAATGATAAAACACAGAGAAGGTCAAAGCAGTAGCATTTATTGCCATCATCTCTCAGAGAATATATGAGGCATTAAAATTCTGATACTGTACCATATTCTAGTCACAAAGATTGTAACGAGCACAAGTAATGGCATCAAATGAATCTCATCTAATGACACTAGCAATAATGAGAAAAAGAAAAGGTGCAAACACAACCTCCTCAAGTATGATCCTAAATAGGTGTTTTATAGTCCATCTCAGAAAGTGGGGGCTGTGGCAACATATTAAGGAATGCACAACACAGCCAAGTTGATTAGTCACTCGTTATTGCACAACAGCTACTGTTGATTGCTACTACTGGATATTTGATATATTACTATCCTAGGCTATGCCTTTTTTTTCCCCCAGCATGGGCATGAAATTTCTGTTGACAAATAGTTAAGGCTGCCATAGATAATACAAGGGAAGCTAAGTGTAAATCTCAACTTGTGACTCTGCAATGACTCCAGGAGAACAGAGTAAACAATGCAGCTGACGGGACTCATATCTATCAGCTCTTTTTTAATGATATCATAATTTCATGTAGTATGTGGTTGCAACTCAGAAACATGCTGGAGCCAGGGATCTCATCTGTCTACAGGCAACAAATCAAGGATGGGATAAATGCTTTTAATTTTATAGAATCAGTAGGACCTTGGGCAGAGTAATTCTATGCAGGATTGACTGGCAGAAGTCTGGAATTCCTCTTTGCAGGCTCCTTTCCCCAGAGCCTCTAGAAAATATGACAGTGCTTGGTAAGGCAAAGGTTGGGCTGCAGATTTAATTGCCTGGCCCTGGCAGAAGGAGCAACAATTGCAAAAGACTGTAAGAATGTGTTAAAGATTCCATCTCCTCACTAAAGCCGAACCAAGTTACATTTTCATCATCAGCAATAATCAAAGTGTAGTTTATTTTATTACAAAGCCTGCTCTGACTTGGTTGGGATGTTATTTGCCTTTCTGGACGTATAACTGCTTTGTGAAAGCTACCTGAATACAACCAAGGTTTGCAAATCTTAATTTCCCCCTCTTAAAAACCAGACCAATCTATCATTTACAGACCTAGATTCTTCCGTTTTAATTTGCAATGCACAAAAGTTTAGCTCTAGCTGGAAAGCTTTTAAATAGTTTCATTTGCTTTTCTGTTTGCCATCCTGGCACGAGGGACAGCTGCAGACACAAGCTCCCCAGGGCAATAGGCTCTTGGAGGCAGCAAAGACCTGTGGCCACATTGGCAACTTTGCCCTACGCCAGAGCAGGCTGCTGCTGTGCCTGAAGGACGGATCAGAGCCCTTGGGGCAAGAGCTGCTGCCGTGGGTGAGAGTCCTTCCCGCTCCCCGCCTTGCCAAGGGCTGGAGAAGAGCAATCTCAGGTCTCCCCTTGCGTCTGTGAATCCCTGGGTCTGAGTTTAGGCTGTGGCATGGTTTAGCACCTAAGCAGGTACGGCATGAGCAGCCTGGACATTGAGGGAAACATACTGTGGGTTAGCGCACATCTTGTCTCCAGTCCACCTCCTCTATTGAGTTTATGTCTCCACTGCATTTTGTACCTATTTGAGGTGCCTTGTTCAGGCTTCAGAGCAGTGCAGCTGCCACCACGTGGTCCCCCACCTGGGGAAACGTGCCCTCTTCAGTACTTTACACCATGGCTGTGCTATTGGGTTTTATTGAGTACAGTCATGCAGTATGATCTGCTTTGGCCACCTTGTCTGCTAAACAGTAAATCCCTTAGCCAAACCTGGCTTGCCAGAACTTTCTTTCATCTAAAGGATTTTCCTAACTCACCAGTGCATGATATTAGAACTATTTTCATACATGGTACTGAGATTTTCTATGATATTTAGTGTTACTCTATCAGGCTATATAGATTTGCCTAATTTATTATTTGCTCTTCACCCCAAGTAATTTTCAACATTATATTTTCTACTCAAAATGTGCTTGTTGTAGTAAACTATATATTTCTCCAAGGTAAATCTCCATTTATGTTTCTAGTCATTATTGGCTGCTCTGTGTGACAATGTGAGCAGACACATCCTATATCACATTCCTAGGTTATTCTCTTTTAAGTTATGTAATGAAGACATCCTGCCACCTAGAAGCTCTTGAGTTATGACCCTAGCTTCAATAGTGGCATCTACGCTAGCTTGACAAGTTACTTAACATCCTTGCCTTGTACATACAAGAAATTTAAGACCATATGTCAAGAGAGATTCAGCCAGTGGGGACTGAACCTGTAACCTTTGGGGTTTAATGCATGAGCTCCTATTATTTGAGAAATTCAAGTCAGTTAGTCAAAACTGAGGCAAATTTATCTTTCTTTGGCCAAAGAAACACCAGAAGTAGGTGTGAAGCAAGGGGAAAAGTTGTCGTCATATCCTTTGAAAATCCTGTGAGGAACTTACTGGATTATTGTCTATAAATCATTTTGAAAGTGCTGTATGTAATAGCAGCCATTAAAAGTCAGAACTTACCTACAGTTGTGAAGTCTGAGATACCACACTACGTTTCAGTAGTATAGGCTGACATCGATGATTTCATGATCACCAGTAAAAAGCTAGTACTGCTAAATATTACCTTCAGTATTGACTCTCTTTACGTCAACCCATGGTGACAATGGTGTCATTGCTATTCCTGCTCCCCAGGAGCTGGTGAAATGCTGTCTGGTGAAGGAGCAGGGGCTGCCACTTCTGCTGCCAGTCACTGCCACTGTCCAAGATGGACATTGATCTTGCAGACAGTGAAGCAAATGAACCTTGCCCACAAACATGGCTGTAGGCACAGACAACTGTTTGTGTGCTCGCTTTTGGCAAGAAAAGTGATTGCAGCCACTATGGTTTACCATTGCTTTCAGCATGAGAAGTGGTCAGTTTGCTTATCCCGTGGACTTCAGTGCTGCCTCTGGCACAGCCAAATCACCAGAAGAGCTGTGACTGGAAATAGAAGTGCAGAAAACTGCACTGTCTACTGATATTGCTTCTATATTTTTTGCGTGATGCATAGCAGAACCATGATCTCCATTTTAGTAGAAGGATAATGAGTCCTGACAAAAGAAAAGCTGAGAGCATGCATAGCTGTACTTGTGCTCAGTTCCTAACTGCAGCCTGTTCTCATGTCAGTGGGAGTTCAGTGTTTAAACCACCAGTTCCCAAACGTCTCAGACAGTCTCAACCTTATTTTTCATAGACCACCCATGAAGCCAGAGGGCATTGGTAAGTTTAAAACATTTACTGTGTGGTATCATTTCACAGCTCAGCTGATAATCCCTCAGCACAGACCACACGCTGGGAACCTCTTGCCTGAACTTCATGGAGAATATGCTCTTGTAGTGACATGCCAGTATGGGAAGACGATCAAAACGAGAAGACAGTGGGACAGCACTGAGCCTACACCTCTGAAGTACTAGGCTACAGCTTTAGCCAGGGACAGGTCTTGATGCTGGACACAAAAATCCTTCTCTTATTTAACCAGCATAGACTCATGGACATAAGTGGGACTGTACGTGTAAGTGGGTCTTCACTGACCCTTTAGAGAAATTTTTATAGAGCTTTCTATCACACACTAAAGATTGATCTGTGTTAAAAAAAATGCTCAAGCTATGTGGTTATTCAGGCACTACCAGGATACAGATAATAATGAGAATAATAGCAACCTTTCAAAGGTGAATAATTGCCGAAGGTAAGTCTATGGAGTTTAATGGGCACAGCCGCAATGTAGCTAATCTAACGCATTCAGGCATTAGGAATTAAAAGCCTTGTTCCCTTGGGTTGCTTTATACTACACTGCGGGTGTAAAGAGAGCAAAAAGCCACTGAATCATCTTTTCTTTGGAGCAACAAGTTCTCCAGATACAGGAGATACGGTTTGTCATGAGACGAGGTTGTATAACCTTATGATACAAGGCTGAAGAAATTAGAAATGTGCCAGTTATGTCAGTGTAGCACAAGGCTCCCAGAGATCCTTCTTCCAATTTATGACAGCCCTGAAGGTGCTCCAGTTTAGGCCAAGGTTCTCCTAATTCCCAAGCTAGCCAGGGAATTTGAAGGTCACAAACCTTCCCCTTGTCTGTTCTTGCAGTGCTTCCCCCTGTCTGCAAAAAGCACGTGATTTTTATATGCCTTTAATTTGGCTGCAGCAGAAGGGTTTGACTCAGGTGTATTTTGCTTTGCTTAGCCCAGGGAGTGCAGACAGATTAAGGCTGGACAATATCTGATCCAAACTTCTGAGGCAATGAGAGCTGCATGTAAAATTTTAAGACTGCACACAACTCTGCCTTGTGCTTTCTTGTGGCTATATTACATACATTTATTGAAATTCAATTTGTAGTTAGGGAACAAGAGGATTTTTTTAAGGCAGCTTATTGCTGCAGGTAATAGAAAGGGCATAAATCTGCTAATGCTGAAGTTTCTGGCCAGTGATACTCTAAGCAGTTGTTACTGGGGGTGTTTCACCAACCATGGGAAATCTCAAACAAGTGCCATAAAACTTTTTGTTTCAAACAGACTCTGAGTCATTGTTTAAAAAAAAAAAGTTAAATCACTATATAATTTTTTTCTAATTTTGTCTTTCTTAAGGCTTGAGAAAGTCACAAAAGCATGTGTTAGAACAGTTTAATATAAATAAAAGAGGTTGGGGAGACATTTTTGAGACCTTTTACTCATGGTGGAAAGTACCTCAGCAGATATTTTCCTGCAAATAGCCCCGAGCAGTGAGTAATAGAATTTCTCTTCTGTAAAAGAGCTGACTCCTTGTATCTTTTACAGGATAACAGTGCAGTTGCTATATGCAGCTGTAGTTCTTCACTGTTAGCAGACAAGAAACACACTATTGCTTCCAAAGTAGCTGGCAGGGGTTGTCCTCTACCCACAGGGAGGTAGCAAAGGTTCAATCTGGTAAATGGTGATGTGACCTCCCACCATTCTTCTTTCTCAGTGCATGAGATGATGGTCCCTTACATGCACTAGGCATGGCAGTGCCTGGTGGTGCAGGGGCATTGCTGGTCTGAAGCTGCCGAGAGAAGAGCCTTCAGCCTTTCATGGCACTTGGGATGAGGAGCGGGCATGAATTTCTATAAACAAGTGACGCATGGCCCCAACCTTGGGGAGCAACGAGTAGTGGTTTCGTACTCAGTGGGTGATACTTCACAGGTCAATATAAGGAAAATGGATGCAAATGGAGGGTCTCAGTTTGTGACCAAGATTTGGATAAAAAAAGCCCTGGTGTAGACGGGGAAACTGAGTCTCTATGCAAAGTTATATAGAGGAATTGGAGTAAAAGTCTCCCACCACTCAGTGATGCAGCCACTGAACCACCTACCACAGACCAACTGAGAGCTTGGCACAACCATGATGACAGACTTTAGAGCCCTGCTGTCCACGATAGCCGTGCTTCTAAGGTAAGCGACAGGCATGCGTGAGCAGGGAAGCAGGAGGCTGTAGCTAATGGAGGGCAATCCTGAACTTCCTGTGGCCTCAGAGGTGTCACTCGCTACAGTCCGGATTCACTGGATGCTTTAGAAATGTACTCATGTGCAAGGACAAATTATACAGTACCTCTGCTTAGTCCATCCTCCTGCCTTTCTTTAGTGTGTGATCACTTCAGTGTTGAACTATTTCCCGGAAGAGGCTTGTGTGCTACTTGGTGTGCCTCCACAACACTTCGTGCCTACGAAGTGCCTCACAACTGAGAGCCTACCACCCAGTCCATCAGCTCCCTTTCCAGTCCTACTCTACTCGCTGATCATGTCATGGAGAAGGTGACTTCTGGGGGAGACACTGGAGCCCATGGCTTGTTTGTATACAAGTCAAAAGAGAAGGTACCTGTGAAATACATGGTGAATCCTTCCAGCTGTGCTTCTCGTGTTCTCACTGTGGTCCCTCATCTTATTCCTCCTTTCCATCTTCTCTTATGTTCTTTGCCCACTTGTTGCATCTTGTCCCTAGTTAACTTGTCAGTTCTTTAAGATGAGGATAATCTTTCCTAAATATTGTACTTACTCAGCATGACAGAAGCCTAAGAACCTCTGGGCTCTCCTGTAATGAATGTAATATATAATAATAACAAGATGTCATTGAAAAATGAGCCTGGTACTCTGCAGAATAATTGAGAATAATGTTAGTTTTTAATAGGAACATTTTTTTTGCTCAACAATATATACATTTTGTCAGAAATAGCAATTATCAAAATGTTCACATTTGCAATTTTCCTCCTTCATTTATTTCACTGTTTCTTTTCTCCTTCATTTCATTCTCTCTCCGTTAGATTTTTTCCTGCTTTTTGCTCTAACCTGTGAAAGGGGTAAAATTCAAATTCCAAGGTAGATTTAGGGGTTTAGGCTTCATTAAAAAGAAGGAAAATACTGAAATTCCATTTTTCTAAATATTTATTTTAATATAATTTTTCCACCAAACTACTTTAAATGAAATATTTTCACTTGTTGTAATAAATTTGTTAATATTTATGGTGACTAAATATATCTCATATTTTTTTCTCTTTTCTAGTCCCTCCCTAACCAGCCAGCCATTTTCTCTCTCTCTCTTTTTCTATTTCCCTGCATCTTCTTATCTCTCTTGCTTCCACCTGTACATGCAAACACTCACTGACACACATATTTTGACTGGTGCCTTGTCTCTGTGCACAGCAGAGAAGCTAAAGATGAGCCTGGGTTTTACACCTCTGTGTATTCTCGAGGATCCTGTCCTGCCTTTGAGCTACACAAAGGCCTATGGGAATATAAACACTCTTTTTCATTTCTTTTGTATCCTCCAATAACAACAACAAAAAAATCTTTTCTCCTTCCCTGCTTTTCCAGAGGTAACAAAGAAGCCATTGTCTTAATCTCTAGCTTGGCAAGTTTCACCGGGAGGGAAAGACAGGGAAAATCCCTACCTACAAAAATAATAGTATAAATTATTTTTATTATTACAATTTGTTATACTGAGTCAGTACCTAAGAGGCCCTCCTTAGAGCTAGGGGCCTCTTTGTGCCCTGGGATGATACACAAAAGGACTCTGCTCCAAAGAGCTTCTTTCTTTTAAGGCATTTCTGGCGCTGATTGGATGCTGATGAAAAGCCCTGGCTTGGCATCAATAGAGAGAAAAGTCTCCTGTTCGTCTGCAGACAGTACGAGTTCCCCCTTCCCTCTCTCCTGCTGGCCATCAGTCGGGGCCGTGAGAGCCTGCCATGGATTCCCAGGTTCCCGGGTAAAGTCTGGTGTGCAAGTTCAAAAGGCTGATTTGGGGATCGTGGTACAAAGTGTTCTCCCCTTGGGGGAAAGGAGGTCACTCAAGCTCATACATCCACCTGAGCTCGAAGCAGAGCCGGCGCTGCCAGTAACGCAGCAAGCAGGCGTGTGTGGACCTGTGTGTACGTCACTGCACGTATACACAAGGTGTGTGTCCTCGACCCCACCGGTCAGTGGGCTTTTTTCCCATAGACTTGCCCAAGACTTCAGCCTCTTCATACATATCACACGTTACTACCTTCCCAAAATATTTTATAGGATTTTAAATTATCTGAATCGCCTGTAGTTTGCGGGTTGATTTAGTGTATCTCCCGTGAAGCCCCTGCACCCAAGCCAGTTTACACCGATGGAGAATTTGCTCTTGATTTCCTTCTTAGGAGGATACGGCTTTGAACCTCAAGATGCCAGAAGCCACCTGCTTGTAGGTGCAGAGGACGCAACAGGAGTGAGACAGGAAAAATCGCTGAGGGATGGGAGAGGAGAAGACTTCTTCCCTATTGCCTTTGGATGTGTGGGAGCTTTGCAGGACAGGTGAAGTGTTTCTTCCTTCCTTTTCAGACCCCCGCCTCAGGTTGCACACCAGTAGCTCGCCTAGTGAAGCTGGGTCTAACACAGAGTGGGACACAGGGCGACCGTAGCACTGTCGTGGAGAGGAAGCGTTCTTTAACTTCAGCATCATGCCCTTAAAACTAGGGCAAATCTTACATTCACAAGGAACAAAGAAATCTGCAGAGGAATTAAAACATGTAATTGTATGAGTCAATTCCTTTTTCTCAATAGCCTTTATTACTCTTAATCTTTCAGTGTGCAAGATTTCTTTTGTTTGCATTCCTCTGCTTTGAGTATCCCAAACTGTTTATCTTCTGGTTATACTAAGTGGTTTTTAAGTGGAAAATAGGAGCTGAAATCCAGCAGCCATTCATTAATTTCAAAGAAATGTAATGTGGTTTTTAATACATGCTGTACTTTTTATAACTGATGCACTTTTAGGAATGGAAAGTGTTAAATAAATTAGACGGTCCAGTGAATCTTTTCCAGCCCAGTGTGTTGCTGGAAATTTGGACCTGGTCCATTGCATTTCTTTGAAGCTCTTTCTGCTTTTATATTTTGTTTTCTCTAATAGCCTAGTTAACACAAAGCACATTTTCTTCAGAGCCTCTAGTCAGCTCTGCATTTCACTTGGCTTCTATTTGATTTTTGGACTGTTTCTAATTGATTTCCATTAATAAGGTGCAAACGTAGGTTGTGTTGTGTTTTTTTTATTTTCTGGTGCAAAGAGAAACAAGTAATATGAAACATAAAATTTATTTGGATTTGATCCAAACGATTAACTCCTTTTAGTTTATCCCCAGTAGAGATTCCTTTGGGGATGCACCATCATTTCATCAACGGTTTCTCTTCTGCTTCTGTATTTCTTCAATTAAAACTCTGACTGCAGAGCGAACTTTGTTTCCTTTTCATGTTAAGGAGTACCACACTTACTTTGATAACACTCCAGGGTTATACTATGAACAGAAATTATGCTGCATTTTGCATTCTGAGCACGTTATCCTTCCTGTAAATTACACATGTATGTATTTATTTGTAACTTAGTCCATGCTAATTTCCAGCGCTTCAAATAGCCACAGAATCTAAATTTTATTCTTGATACCATATCATCCTTTTTTCTTGACTGACTAGAGGGGGGAAATTAGAAAGCAGACATGATCAAAAGCATTTTTTCTCAGCAGAACTCAATTAGGGCAAACAGTGAGACATGATGTTATAAAGAAATGATTGCAAACATGGTGTCCTGTTGCTTACTATAAATTTTAGAGTTGCTGTGCACTTTCATGCTTTGAAGATTATCTTAGTAAATATTTCTGACCTGGCACCTTGAGTTAGCACTTGCAACAGATAGATTTGCTCCAATATTATTCCTGCTTTCCTCAAGGCCCATTAAAGAAGAATCAGATTTATCTGGAGAACTACATTTAGATAAAATTAATTTCCTTTTCCATGCATGAAATCCTGTCTCTGGCTCTGGTAGTGTTATAATATTCCCATCTTAACCTCTGTATGATGTGAGGCAGGCCTAGTGCATGGAAGAAAAAGGTATTTCCATCAGCAAACAAGATGTTTTCCTGTCTGAGTGTGGATATTTGAACGTGTCCTCGCTGCAGCGGTGTAGCATACGCTCTTTTGCAGGCTGCCCCGTCCAGGTTCACCGCAGCCCTAATGCAGGCACAGCTTCTCCTGCCGCACCACTACCCCGTCACCGGAGACTGAACCCAGCATTGGTTTCAGACAAACGGACAAATCCTTCCCCTTCTGAGCACGGCACGGTGTCAACCCCCCAGTCTCAGCACCCTCTTTTAGGAGCCCCAGGTCGGTGCCTGTGAGCACCTCTGCCCCAGGCAAACACCACCAGCACCTTCCCTGACCCCGGGAAGGGATTTGTCGCTCGTCTCTGCTCGTGGAGGGAAACCATTTGGCAGCGGCGCAGCACCATCAAAAGCTCGCTTGTGAGTGCCCTCTGCGCTCTGCCCTTGGGCGGCGGGAGCCGGGAGCGAAACAGACCTCACCCGCGCGGGCACAGCGCGCCCAGCCTGGCTGCTGGCTCCTCACTGACCCGCTCCGTCAACAACCGGCGCTCGTACTCGTGAAGCCTGGGTGCTGTAAGGCTTTGCTAGCCTAGCAGAAATGTTTGCCAGTGCACGGCTACCACCCACCATTTGGTGTAAACGTCGGTAACCGCGCCGGCCGCAGCCAGGCTGCAGCGTGCCTTCTCTCAGCCTGCGTCTGGACACAGCCGTTCCCTCTCTCCAGCATCACCTGCTGCTTGCCTCCTGGCCGAAAAACCTCCTGCGTGGTCCTTGTGTTCCCTGCTGAAGTCCCTCACTTGGCAAATTTGAATACTGTGTGTCAGTGGGGGTTCTCCTGATTTTAAAGCTGGTCAACGAGCTTCTCACTTTTTCTCTGGTTTATTTTCCATGGTGGTTTCTTTTGTTTTGTTTTGCTTTGCTTTGCTTTGTGTTGTTTTGTTATGTTTTGTTTTAAATGCTGCTGGTAGTTTTCTCTTTATAATGTTTTTATAGCCTTTGTGATGTATCATTTCACTGTGACCTCACAGCAAGGCTGTGTACAATTTCCCCCAGCGCGATTAATTATTTTAATAGAGGCAAGAAAAGGAAAATGGGAATTTGTGGATAGTGGTCTGCCTTGCTCGGTGCAGGGAATCATTTCATTGTGGGTCATTAACATATACTGTAGCATAACTCAGTAATAATGTGGAAAAAAAGTCATGTGTCTGTGGGTTGTGTGAAGTGAAACCACAAGCCGTGTCCAAACCTCTGAGTCACCTACGCTGCCTCTCAACGCAGCTGAGTGCCAGGCAGGAAGCACCGGCCAAACAAACACAGCGCTTAAAACCATCCATTCTAGACCTCTCACTGGGTGCTCCTTGAAAAACTGTCCATAAGCAATTTTAGAAGGGTAGATTTAACGAGCAGGCTGAGAAAGGCACATATTTCCCCTGCAACTAACGCTTCTCGACCCTGTATGCTCCGTACAGTACAGCTAGGGAGCAATTTCTTGCTAACCCCTGTGGCGTCTGCATCCAGCCCTGGCTTGTTACTGTCCACACTGATGGAGTCATTTCCAGATACAGGCTTCACCTCTGTCTTTATCACCTTCTGGCTTGAAGGCAGCAATAATCCGTAGCTGCAGAATAGCTTTTGACCATCCCTACACTGCCTGCTATGATTGCCTCTATTAAATGTTACCGCTACGGTGGTGACTGCGCTCAAGACTGAAGGATGCTCATCTGCATGACACTCCTGACATGCTGTGCTGTGGAGGCACTTACAAAGGCCCAAGTTCAGCTCTGAGTTACTTGTACTTACACTGACAGAATATTCATAAAAGTGCATGGGTAAGAAAATGTCTGAATGCAGAAATGGTGTGTGGATCAAGTAAATAATGATATCAGTCTAGAAACTGATTTGGTCATTAGTACTTTGTTGTAAAATATAATGCCAGAAAATCCACGCTCCAGGGTTCCCATCATTCATCTGCAGTGCTACCTAAAAGAAACTGACTCTTACAGAACAAAAAATTGGCATTGCTCTACCAAGGAAACGAAGATTTAATTTAAAAAAACAAAACAGCCACCAGATTTGCCTCACAGTGTTTTTAGGGGATTTATTACTGTCACCTCTGTTCCCCATCCACAGACTGTACATGTTTGATATATGGCCAAACTACCGAGCTTTTCAACACTCTGGACGCGAGCAACCAGTTTTTTGGCCACTTACATCCTGTCATGAGCCAGGCTGATGGCCTCCATGCATGGGCTTGTGGGTACAAACCATCCCACTGTTACTCCCATATGTAGCAGGTCTGATTATTTGCCATTATATGCAAATATATTCTTTCAGTTCTCTGTAGTGGAGAAGGGTGAGCACCTAATAAGTCAGGGGGAAAAAAGATTTCTTTGAACGCTACAGTGCACTAGGAGAGTTTACAAACTCAGTGTTGTGGTTGCTAAAAGTTTGCAAGGGTTCAAAAAGCCAACTGAACAACTACATGGAAGAAGAATATACTGGGGTATCTACCTGCAAAGTCACCACTTTTGGTGACTTTGTCACCAAAGAAAGTTTCTCAGCTGCAGTTTTGCTCAGGTATGCTGAAGAAGTGAATCGTTCTTCTGGTTTTTCCTAGGCCATTGCTGTCAGTAGCTGTCGGATGCCAGTTGTTAGGCCAGGTGAACCCGCGGTCTGACAAAGCAGGGCTGTTCTTATATTGCTGTGAGGCACTGGGGGACCTGTGAAACATCTGGCACAGCTCAGGGTTAGAAATAAAAATTGGAGAGAAGGATGGACGTGGACACTTATTTTGTGATAGGAAGCGAGCTCCAACATGTTATCAGAAAACCTGGCCCAAAGGTGGTTGCTAGACGCCAAAGAGATACTAGCTCCTATTTTCAGCCCAGGTTTTATACAGCAGTGGCACTGAAGTCCAGAGGAGATCTAATTTTAGATCAGTGAAGGCAAGCTGGATGCATGAACATAGGCATCCTATCACCAAGCGGTATCTCTGCTGAATGTTGCTGTGCTGGTATGAAATTTAGCTGTTATATCCATACCAGATCTATGAAATACCTAGACATTATTAATCTGTGATGAGGAAAATAAGATAATTAATTTCAGTATCTTCTTGCAACAGGGAAGCTGTCTGGCAAAATATGTGAGACAAAATATCCATACAGAACCGTGTCAGTAACTTAAATGTTTAGTTCGTTCATATTCTTAACCATGAATAAAAGGGAGAAATTAAATGAGAATCTTTAATTGTCTGTATAAGTCTTCTTAATGAGTACATTCTGGAGTAGCATAACGATGGTGTAGGTTTATGAAACAGATCTACCTTCCCTTAATAAGAAAGAAGGAAATTATACCGTAATACTGGTTAATTACTGGATACCTTTCCACTGTGAATTAAAGGACTGTGCAAACTCAAACTTGGAGAAGCAAAAAGATGTAATACTTAAAAGTACATATGTCATCAGAAAACTGAGAGGGTTAGGGGAAAAGGCCAGGAAGCGAAGGGAAAATAAATGGGGTGAAAAGTAACAGCGATAACTGTGGTCACAGTAGATCCATTAAAGAATGTACCATGCAAGAGCTATGAAGGTAATGGGGCTGCTTGCCTGCATAAAAATAAACACACAGAAGTGCTTTGCTGGGTCAGGACAGAGTGCTTAGTCCTGACAGAGTCAAACCCATGGTCAGTGGAGATGGCAGAACCAAGCTAGTGAGACTCCTCAACTCTGTATAAAAAAAGACATGGGTATGAGCATGCTTGGAAGCTGAAAGCTAAAATGTTGCGAGATCTCAATGATAATTCTTACTCCAGTTTGTACAGCCGTAGGCAATTATCTTGCCAAAGCTCTTAAACCACTGCCTAACTTTAGGCATGCAGAGAGTTGCATTGACTTCAGGCTTAACTATCAGCATCTTAATTTTCCCACCTATGCAAGCTTCCATGAAGTGTGTGGCCGTGTTGTCTCTCGGCTGACAAGGATTTCTCCCCAAGTATCTGCAAACTTCCACTTACTGCTTCCTTCAGGCTGTGCGCTGTGGTGTCTCAGAGGCAGGCTGTGAGGTTGTGGAGGCCATTGCTTGTTGGATTCATCTATAGGGTTCATTGCTTATGTGTCCTCACCCCTTTGTCTCTTGTTTTACACTTGGATGCAAGCTCTCTGGGAGAGGGCTGCTAGAGAACAACACCCAGCAAGGATTAGAGCTCCTTGAGGCTCAAATGCAAGAAAAGCAATGTATTGTGTGCCTTGTTAAGCTTGAGCCTAGGTGACTGTATGAAGTGAATCAATAAAGAATCATGGTCAGTCTGTTCCCAGGCTTGTTTAAGATGATGCTTTAAACTTAGACAAATATCTAAGTGCTTTATTAAGAAAAAATCAAGAGTCAGCAGGATAGCAAAGATGCCTGATTTCTTATGGAAAGTAGGGAGAAGAGTTTCTTCTATCCTTGTCTTAGATATATGCATACTTCTCACAGACATATATCTGGGATATATACCCTGAGGCGCTACCTCAGTGGTCTGCCCACACCAGCTTTCACTTAGCTCATAACAGCAAAAACAACAGATTAATTGTGGAGGGGTTTCAGTATATCCATAACCCTCACAGGACCTTGGGTGCCTCTGAGGCTCATCCCCGGTGGGATCTGTGCTGTCCAGTTTACGTGCCAGTATCACCAATGCTCCCTGAATTACAGCCACAGAGTGATACATCCGCCTTGACTTGCTGGACTAGTCCAACACACCTTTCACTGAAACACCTTTCGCAGGTGCTGGAAGGAAGTAAGAGTTTTCATCTAAAAAGGAGCAGAATGGAGCAAGGAAATTGGATTTCACAACTGGAAAGAAATTTGCAAAACAATTTTTTTCTCACCCACTCCCCCCTTGACCCCTCTTCTGTGTTTTGAATCAAGCTATAGGCAAAACTGTTGCCTCCCTGCAGTCAGTGGAAGCTTTGCCATCATCTTGAGCAGTACCAGAACACCCCACAGTATATTTCCTTTGCCACCAATGTTTTGAACAAGAATAGGGAGGAAATGTGAGAAAATGAAAAGGAAAAATAGAAAGCGTTCAAACCCTGTTCCTACAGCCTGGGAGAAATCACCACTCTTCTGCTACGTGGCATTTTCTGTGTGTTTTTTGTGAATCCAGAATGTAATGTTTCAGTGGGAATTAAGTGAGAACAGAACATAAGGAAATAATCAAAAGCAGGAGAGCATTATTTAGGAGTACATTCTGGTGACATTTCTGCTCCAGCAATAAAATAATCAGTGCAGCCTGACTCAAACTAAGTAATCTTTCAGGCATTCAACAAATACGGGTAGCACCGCACCCCCACAAGAGAAAAGAGTTAGGGCTGTTTGACCCATGCACAATACATAGTCTCTTGTCTCCTGGTTTTTGCCTCTTCATCATTGCTGGTTTATTACTCCTTAGGGATGATGTGGATGCAAGAAGCAAGTTTGTGTGCAGGAGTGGCCACGCAGACAGATGTTTATGGGGAGGTCCTTGGGAAGGCCATCCTGAAGGTCGGTGCACTATTTAAAATCTCCACTGCAGTGCTGTGACAACTCTAAAGCTCACAGCTGGTTTCAAAGTCTGGCACTGAGCCTGGTTGGAGAGATAACTTCTAACTCAGTCTCTCCTTCCAAGCAATGCAGTGTCCTACTCTTGCTTGAGGCTTTGCTTGTCAAGCCACCCTTGAATAGATCAAAGCTACTGCTGACAGGTATAATTTGTATAATTTAGAAATCTGCATCATTAGTCAGATAAAAGTTGTGGGACACTAGTTTAAAAAAAAAAAAGAAAAAAAATTGTTTTCTTTATTGTTGACCTGCTGGCTCAGGATTTCTTCCAGAAGGGCAGGGTGTTCTGCTCACTTTGCTGAAGCAGCAATATATTGTGTCAAGGTCTGAGCTGACTCCCCATGGCTTTGGACCATTACTGAATTAGAGCCAATAAAGAGCATGCCCTCTTCTCTCTGCCTGCAAGTCAAATCCTAGTGTGGCTCAGTAGGACATTCAAGTAATCCCTGATTAAATTAGAATCCTCTGAGCAGAACATTCAGGATGTAGCTGAGGATACAAACCCACCCTCTGAACAGTCAAATACTACTTCCTAACAAAATCATAGACAGTAAACGAAAGACTGTCATAGATACTTGAGAGGCAAAAAGCACTATTATCAATTTTCACTTATAAATGCTTCACTCACACTAGTGACTAGGAAGAATGGCTATCTGGAGGCAAGAAGTGCAATTTAATCAGCGTATTATGAATGCACCCTTACAAGACTTGATTTCTGAGCAGCCTCCTCATGTGCCCCGTACCACAGCAGCACCCAGCCTGCTTGCTGAAGCTTGCTAATGCTCAAAGAAAGCAGTTGCTCGTGTTTATGTTCCACATTCTTCCATTGCTCAATATCCAAATATTTCACAATGTAGATCCAGTTTCAAAAGTTCATTTAAGAGAGGATTCTTGTTCCAAGCTGAGTTTCCTGTTGCAGCCTGAATCCCAGAGCGGGTCATGTGCAGCAGTTGGCTCATGACTCTCTGGAGATGCTGCACCACTGATTTTATAAACAACGTATAGTAGGAAATGGATGAATGTGTTTCTTATTTGAATAAATTAAATCTGGCAAATGTAATTCACTCCAACAAGAATACCCGTTGCTCATGGTTCCCAGAGCGTGCTGTGCAGCTCTCCCTGGGGGAAGCTGGGGACAAATCTGTCTCTACACAAGGAAAACTCCCTCGCACGTCTGTTGGAGTAATGCCGAACAGAGACAAGCGTTTGATCCTGGAGTCTGATTCCCCGCAGACCAGAGGCCGAACTCTGACCTGAATAACAGAAAGCAGGCTCTGCTTTCAGCAGCCGCGCCGCATGCGAGGAGCCTCTGCTGTGGTAAAGATATAAAACTTCAGTCCTGACAAGAGCGGCTGCCTGGCTTGTCTGGTATGCGAGAGGGAGGCGAGCGCGGCCGCGCTCACGATGGCTCAGGGGCAGTTCGCGTCCCGGCTCCTCGTGGGAAGACCGAGTTAATTCCTGCTGGGGACTCCCTCCGGCAGCACTGGGAGGCGCGCGGGGAGCCTCTGTCAGAGCGTGGGATTGCGCAGGTACGTAGATCCCTGAACGTGCTTTGCTGGATCTGGGCCTCTGCTCGGCATTGCGCTCAAATGTTACTCCAGTTAACGGGGATGGTTTCAAGGGCGCAGTGGGGTAAATCCCCTTGTTGGCCTAAGCGACGAGTAAATCACGGTTCAAAGGGCTGTATTCAAAACCCCTTTTTTGGGATGTGAGCACATAGCTCTATAAAGACTAGCTCATGCTGCCGTTTCTCCAGTACCTGATGGTGGTTGTGGAGGTACCCAAGTGCAGCACGAGCCATTTGACAGCCACATTTTGGAAGAGCATGGTCACTCTTGGCTTTTGCGAGACTTTTCCGCATGCTTAAAGTGGAGCAGAATGTAGATATTTTTTGTCATTACCTGGTCAAAAGAAAAATGTATTGTCCTATACAGTAGGGCCTGGTTCTCCAGTTCTGCTCCCACCTGGGCTCCATTTGCCCTCTCTGTGTTGTTCCCAGGAGACAAGCAGCTTGCTCCCCATCAGAGTGCCTCGTTGCCTGCAGGTCTGAACGTCTTCCTGGCCTGTGAAAGTTGGGAAATCTCCGCAGGCTGTGAACGGCTCCAGACCCAAGCCTTGGGTGTGTGCATTGGTGAGTGCACAAGCAATGAAAATGTGGGTGGCACCAACAGCACCATGTCAATGGAGGTGCTCTGAGGCAAGCCCAGAGATGCCTGTTCCTCTACCCACTTTTTTGATTTTATTTTAAAATTCCTGGCTCTAGCTTGCTTCACCCTCAATATGTGAGTGCACTGCATTGCCTTAAAAGAGGAATGTGACTCCTTATATAGTCAATGGGGAGATGTATACTTCCTGCCAGCTTCTTTATTATGGTCTTTGGAGGTTTTCAGCTGTGGAGGGAGCTTGTGATGTTTCCAAGTCTGAATTTATCATTGAAAATAGTCACTAGTATTAAAAAATGCTCATCTAAAACTTGGGCATGGGTGTGCTGTGGTTAACCTAGCCTGGCTTTGCTGGGAATCTCGGATCAATGTGTTGGTGCTGGAACTCCAGTGACCCCAGGGGAGTTTCTTCTGAAACAAACGAGTGTAAAGGACGTCAGAATGAGGGTGATGTTCTATAGCAGCCTCTGCCAACCAAAGACCCTCCTGCTGCCCACAGTGCCAGTCCTGCCTCTCTCCCCTGACTTTCCTAAGACTGCTTGTAGAATCATGGCTCTTCTCTGGCCACTGTGACCTTGTGATTAGCTTGTAGTGAGCTGCTGTGACTCCCAGCACTGGGGAGGGTGAGCAGAAACCTGGAGCCAGCGGCTGGACAAAGTGGCAGACCACCTCTTTTGAAGGCAGACTGCTCCGAAAGCAGCTTAGATTTTCCATTGAATGGCACAGCAGTCTCAATAGCTCCTGCACCTTTCTGCTTGTTAATTTTCTGTTTTTAAGTAGGTGTGTATACCTGTCTGTAGGGGTGTGTGTGTGAAGGAGGGGAGTTCTAGCTGTATATTTTGTGCATGCACACACACACATACAGACACCCCTGACCCTACTTATGCCTCAGGATACATCCATGCACCCCTGTGAGCCCAGTTTATCTCTTACTCCCATGAACTCAAATCCAAAGCAATTCCACTTATACACTATGACTTCAAATGAGCTGCAAAAAGTTGAACTGGGCAAAACCAGGCCCAGCGGGTGTTTGTTTTTTGAAGATTGTCTGAAATAGAATAACTCTTTAATCTTTTAACAACGCAGCTTTTGGCCTTTGAGCACTGCAGCCTGTGCAAATGCACCACCTCCACTGGGAAATCTAACTTGCAAAAATTTTGCACTGTTTCCCAATATTATTTGTTCAAGCGTTGAATGATATAGACTTAGGGAATGAAAAAAAGAAAAGCAGAGTATCCCAGTTAGCATGGCCTGTTGCCTTCTCAGTCCAGAGAAAGCTGTTGCCTACAGAGAGTAGTGGCTTGCAGCCAGTGTTAACATGACCTTTTGACTCGCAAGCCTATGGAAAGCTTCTTCTGTCTTTCCCAGGAGGTGTCACTATAAAGTATCACTTTACTGCCATACAGTTCACAGGCATACAAGGCCTGACTTATGGATGAAACTGGCTGCCAGGGATCTGGCATATAATTTTTCTCCAACTTTCTTTCTGATGCTCAAAAACCGAGAGCATGACTGAGAAATGAGAAGTCCTAAATATTTTTCTTCCATCTTGGCTTACAGGGCTTTGCAGTTCAGCTGGGTGTCTCTGATCCAACAGCCTCTCTAAGCTACAGAAGATCTCTGATTATTTAAGAGAAAAGGAGAAGACTGCTCGGTGTCTGAGCATACAAAATCCCCACAAACGGTGATACAAGTGCAATCCCATGTTCCAGTTGCCGTACTGGAAACTTGGGCTCTCTTTCCTGTTCCTCCTACTAACTTGTTATTGGACTTCACGTCTCTGCTTTCCCATTGCCCCTGTTTCTCTTGAAACCTGGAGTAATACAAGCTGTTTCCCACCACATGCCAGTGAACAGCAAAACAGGGCCATGACTGTGTTTGAGATACCAACTAGCCCAAGTGGTTGCTAGCAATAACCTTTAGACCTGCATCTGCAACACTTACGAGGAGCATCACTTAGCAAAAGGCATCTTCCTCCAGGCAGATCTGAATCCCCTTTCCAGCACTGAACAAGGGACCTACTTTCCTGCACACAGAAGAAAAGGATTTGGCTCTCTACTTCTTTTTTGTTTCCTATAAGCCTACTACAGGAAAGTTCTGTTTTATTTGAATACGCCATTGTTTATTTATAATCTTGTTCTAGATGTGTGACAGATTCAGCATGTGTCACCCAGCAGGGAAACAGTAGTAGGCTGGAGAGTTAACAAATGCACTGCAGTGAAGCCAGATGGCCTGTTTTCATAAGGAGCCTCTGAAAGTTGCTTTGTTGCGTAGATTTTTTTCTTCCTTTGGTGCCCAAGATTCACAAAAGCATTGCTATTGCATATTAACTCAGCCACCAAAGCATCACGGGTCTGCCCTCCACTATGTATTTCATATAACACCCCCTGTGATCAGAAAAACATAAGAACTCACACGCTGAGTCAGGCCATCATCCTTTGTCCAGAAGTGGAGCCAATAAATAAAGGGCTCCCAAGCACCCTCTCAGTTTCAGTGCACCAGGGGGACTGAGGTGATGGTCTCGGGGTGCTTGTGTCTGCCACGTGGCCCACAGGCTGGCTGGGGGTCCCTTGCACAACCAGCTCCCTCTCTCTGTAGTTGGTGGTTGTGGAGCACAGCCCCAGCTGCCCGGAAGGTCCAGTTTATTCCCCTGGGAGTGCCCACGCCTGTCAAAACAACCCAGCACATCAAGGGGGCTTGACTCAACGATTAGCTCCTGGGAAGCAGCTGACTTGAAAGCAATCTCAGAGTGTGTACTAATGAAGAAGATGTTCACTGCTTACATTTTTCCCAAAGGACCATACCCCTGAGGAGCCAGAATTTTTCATTTTTTTCCCCAGGATATCATTGAAGAATGTTTCATCTTCCTTATTTTATCATCTCTTCCTTCTTCTAGATCCCCACTGGGATGTTTCCCAGTTTCACACAGCTGCATGCAGTTTCTTTTGGAAACCGTTAGTACCAATTTCAAGTCCTAGCCTTGACTTGAAAGAGATGGGGAAGAGTCTCTCTTTCATCAACAATTTTCAGGCTCATGAAAAATGGGGCAAGAGCGGAGCTGATTAGGTATGTGCAGCATCAGTATGCCGGAAGGCTGGGTAATGGAAAAGAGATCGGCAGACTGATTGCTATTATACATGGTATGTCAGCGTTTGTTAACGATCAGCAAGGAAAACGTTGACGTTATTGAAGAGGAATGATATTAGAGATTGCTTGGTTTCTCTGTTCAGCTTTGAGTTGTCTGTCTGAATGCAAAGGGTTAAATAAAAAGAGACTATAGGTGGCTTCTTAAAGAACTAAACAGGACAAGTGATTTATTATATAGATAAGGCAGCATTGCTTGCATTGGTTTGAGGAAAATTTTGTGATCTTTTTCCCATCTCTGCTTCAGAGGAGAACCTATCCAGCCACCCAACTAGCCTCAATCAGCCCAGGAGACAGTATTCTTCCCAAGGCTAGGCATAGTCAGCTAAAACTGGAATTACTATGAAAAGGGAGTTTTGAGGTGGGCCAAGAGAGGCTGTCCAGGGTAGATGACAGAGAGCTTGAAACACAGGAGAGCAGCGGGTTGCAGGGGTGGCTTCAGTGTGATGCAGAGATACCAGAGTTAACTTAAAAGTGCTTAGTGGACACTTAAAGCAGGCAGTCTAGAAATGGAAATAGCTATCTGTATCAAAGATAACTACTGTGGTGTCAACTCAGGGCCTTGTAGGGCATCACACTCTGCAGAGCACAGACACTACAGGCTCTATGAGCCACTTCCGCTTGTCAGAGGTGAACTTAGAAAGGCCCAGAGCAGCACATGTGTACTCAAAGTCTGTTATTGATTTAAACTTCACTTTAAATGCTTTGAGGAAAAAATAAGTAATGTGTTGTTCTGAAGACGTGGGCTCTACATTACCACGAACAGATTGTCACAAGTTCTTGAAGGAAACGTCTTTGAAGGAAAGGACTGTGTAAAGTAGTGAGCCCTTTAATTTTTTTATTTACTTTTGGAGTTTGATAACTAAGAAACAACAAAAAAGTGTGTGGTTTTTTTCAGACTTGAATCTAAAATGCTGGGCCAAACCAATCTGGGGAAATATATTTGAAAACTGGAACTGCTTATTGGAAGTTGGTTTTTCAACTTTTTTTTTCAACTTCTAAAAATGAAAGCAAAGAACTAAATTCAAAAAGAGTTTAGCAGTCGTGCAAAAACAAGTGGAGGAGGTCACAGTGGCTGTCAATTGTAATGAAGAGAAAAAGGCCAGAACTGATTCTTATCACTATAGTCTAGTGGCACTAATTGGCCTCGGTCCACACTGTTCAGGGTTAGCCCTTTCTGTAGCATATTCATCTTAGGAAGAGACCATTAGAGATGTTCAAAAGAAACCCAGGGAGCAAGATAACTATTTAGCATTGTGGGCAATCAGGGCTCAGGGTCTTTTCCTGGTCTTCTTTTATTTAATGGTGTAGATGTAACCACCATTGTTACCTCAATTCCATTTGAAGCCTCATATTCCATATGCTTGAGAGTGAGAATTGGAGATATCCCAGTTATTCAGAAAAATGCTCCAAATCCCTATTGTTGGGTGAACCATTCTCAGTGTTTCCTAAAAAAATAGCAAAAAAAAAATTTTACAAAATCAAAAAAAAAAAAAAAAAAAAAAAAAAAAAAAGCCCAAAACTATGCCATGACCCAATGGGGGAAGCAAAATGTTGAGAAACAGGAGTTCTTGGTAGCAAGACCCCCGTAGACTCAGGCACATAAAAGAATTGCATTTGGATCTTCAGAAAAAGATCTTGAACATGGGAATATGCAAAACAGACCTGGAAATGGCTAAAACAGGTCTTCTAACACTTCCATAATGTTGGGGAAGGACTGTTTTGGTTTTTGTTTTTGGGGTTTTTTTGATAATTCATTCTGGTTTCCTTGGTGATTTCATCTCTGTTTAAAAACAAAAATGGCTTTGTTTCAGTGGTTGAATTATTCATTCTGTTCCCTCTTCTTTCCCACTACATATTGCCCAGACTTTTTGCAAGATCCAGACCCCTGGTGGCCTGCAGTTTTCCACTTTAAAATATAGGGACAGGGCTGTAGCCAAGATCTTGTTCCAGGCAGAGGAAAATATGTGACTGCACTTTAAGAAATGGAAGATACTAGGGGAAAGAAAAGATCCTACATATGCACACACTGGAGCACCTATTCCACAGAACGATATATCCAGGTAGCTACAGGTACAGCTGGATGTTATGGTTAACATAACAGTTTTGTAACCAGCTTTATGGTTACAAAATCATCAGGATGGAAAGGACTTCAAGAAGCTATCTGGTCCTTTCCTCACTTGAGGAGGGTGTCATCCATAGGTATCTCTTTCCTGGTCTTCAAAGCCTTATATAAACTTAAAGATAGCATCTATAGCACAACTTCAAACAGCGAATGCTTAAGCTTTGAAAAGCTAAATGTTTAGCTGGGCTTTGAAGCAGATGCCTCCCTTAAAGTGCACGTCTTTATGTTGATATGATTCATGTAATTGTCAAAGTGTTTTGGAAATGTCTTGAGGACATATGCCAAAGTAGGGCCCATTTACGTGGAAATAACAGGAGATAGTCCCTCCGTGTTTCAACAATCTCACTTCTCATCTCTGGGCAGGAAGTAGAGGTGCAATAAAATGTGTATAAATGAGAGAAATAAAACCAGACTTTTGGGGTTTTATTAGAGGCATGTGAGCTTGGTTATGTTTTCAGAGACATATGAATTTCCCATGATGTCAGAGCTATCTGATTCTTTTCTAATATGTCTAAATTCAAAAATAGGCAAAATGTGTCTAAATGTCAAAAATAGGCAGCTGCTGAATTATAATGAGGAAAGAAAAACTAAGATTTTTTTTTTTAATGTTCCTTTATATATGCATATGTGTATGTACACATAGATACATGGACACATATGTATTAATAGAAGGGACCTGGGATATTGTATAAAGTACATTTGTACATATAATAGCAACAGCAGTTATTTGGTTTAGTGCACAGATGTACAGAAGCTTTCTCCAGCTTCACTGTAGGCTATTAGTAAATGTATGGCAGGTATAGTGATATGGTAGGTCATAAGGGTATTGTAAGAGCTGCTGTAATGTTTCAGAATAGCATTTCAGGCATGATATAACTTTAGTCTAATTTATCCATATGCTTCCAAGCATAACTGAGTAGATCAGCTCTGAAAAACTGCATTTCTTAGAACCAAGGATCTTCCTGGGAAATACGAAATAAATATTGTTCAGACTGTTGATGAGGTTTACAGCTGTATGACTTCTACGGGTTATTCCACAATACCAGTCATAAAATTATCTGCAGAAATATAGAAAAACAGGAGTTTTGGACAGTTAAGATTTATTAATTTTTTTCTATTGATACCCCAGAGGAAAAAAAAATGTTTATGATCACTTTTGTTCTGTATTAACTATGCTATTGCATTGGCACATTGGAACATCAGGATATTGGAGTAAAACAGTGGCAGACAGTCCTAGCTGCTGTCTAGTTTCTCCTTGTTTCTCATGGCTTGTTTTTTTTAATAGCAGACACTCACAGTTTTACTCAGCATGATGCCGTAAACACAGTCGAGTGGCTTCCAATGATCCACTGTATTGCATCCCAAGCTGCATATGTCTGAAAGGCGTGTAAAGAGAGGACATCCAAAGGCTAAGATAGGCCACTTGAATGCACAGAGCTGATCCTATACGTACGTACCACGACTCCTCCAAATGAATTGTGAAAGAAGTAGTCAAGTTGGCTTCCTTCCTTCTCCTGCCTAATTATTCAAAGGAGAGATTCTGTATAGAGTTTGGCTAGTACAACATTTGCAGTGCAAGTAAAACCATAGAGAGAAACAGAAGTTTCACTGTTAACTTAAGAAACACTTTCATTATCTAAGCTGACATGTATATATCTGTATTAGGTGATTAAACATAGCTTCAGCTGATACTAAAATGCACATCAGAGATGTACCTTCTTGCTGTCTTGAAAAACTTCTGGGAAATGAAAGGTTGAGACAGACAAAGACAACCCATCTCCCTGATATGATTGGTGTTACTTGTTTCTCTGCTTGTAAAGGCAGCCTGGTATCTGTAACCAAGCCTGGTTCTCCTCTTTCTGCATGAGCTTGTTCGGCTGTGCTCTTTTTTTCTGCCTTGTCTTTTCAAAAGATCACTTCCCTAAAATAATTAGGAAAAAGGGAATTGGAAGGGAGTCAAATGCTTCCCACTTTTAGCTTGTACAGTCATTCCTGGGTCAAGTCCACAGGAAATGTTTAATTGCTATGGGACCTTGGTAGTCTCTGGTTAAGTTTCTCATGACTGTGGACCACACGGCACCCCCTTACACCTCTGCAGGATACCAGAAGGTATGTACATACTGTACCAACAAATAGACTTGATTATAACTGGTGAAAGATGGACACCAAATAGTTGCTCACTGCAGGGAGGACAATGACCAATGTGGGAATTTCCAGCCTGGAAATTCTTTAGTCTTGATATGCCTATCTTTGCTTCATTACTCCCCTCTCCCTACTCCCTGGGCCTGGAATGTATATTATATGTAGTAAAACTTGGATTCCAAGTCTAAATGGCATTTGATACCATTCGGGTATTTCATACTAGCATATAACAGTTTGTTTCATTTCATTTGCTCCCTGTAGGTAGCACAGAATTATCGTGTAGAACCAGCCTACATCTCAAACAGGGCTCAGGATGGTATATGATGTCTGTATACTATGTTTCAGCGGATGGTGCAAGAAACCTTCATAGCAGGTAACTGGAGAATAATGGACCCAGGCAATATGGTCTCAATCTTCTTTAGTAGGTTTGTATACTTACACAGGGATTTCAATGAAAAACAAAATCCAGAGGTGAAGGTGTAGCGATGGTGTCATTTAAGGAGGGAACTCAGTCATTAAGGAACAGCTTCCTGCTGTCTCCTCTTCTTCCTGTTCTTACATTTATCTGATCTGTTTCCACCTACCATAAAATCCAGATTAAATATTATACCCAGCTAGTATATACACTCTGTCTGCTAGAATCTGGTGGCAACTTTTGTTTTCATAAACTCATCATTTTATGAGCAATGTCTTTTTTGAATGATATCTTTTCTAAGCACAGACTTTGGGTGTATAGTTTGAAACAGAGTAGGGATAGGCAGAAATTATTCAGTAAAATAGTTGCTTTTCAGAAACAGCCATTCATCTTTGATGGTCATTTAATTCTCTCCACCTGGAGCAGTTCCACTTTCTGTAAATAAAGAAATAAGTAATATTTTCTAGGTTAGAAATCAACTGTCTCTAGAACACAGAGGTTGGGGCACACATATGTGTTGAGGGAAATATCTCTATGTCAGTGAATATTTAATTAGTTATGCAAAGTGAAGTAAGTCCAAAACACATCAGGAGTCCCTCTGCAGCATAGGAAAAAATCCAAAACAGGAAAATGTTAATGAAGTACCAAATCTGCTTTCTACATTCCTTGTAATACGACTGTTCATTAATGGCTTTTGAAGCTCACAGATGCTTATAAAAATAGCTGCTTTCTGAACTTGGAACCTGAAAAGATCTTATTTTAGATATAATGGTTGCTTTAGAAGTGAGTTATGCACATGCAAAAAGGATGTACTTCACAGCATGTTTTCTACTTCCATCTTTAACATTGTGAGCTGAAATAAAAGGTAAACATGACCACTCGAACAGTTTGAAATACTGCAACTTGTTTCAAGACTCTCCAGTCTACCACAATCTTCACACTTATTGCTATTTCTACTTGAATGCAATCAGTAGGTACTACACTAAAGCCATCTTCCGTTCATGTTAGACATATGAATTGTAACATGTAGTGTCAAGGGAACAATGTGCAATCTGAGATTGCATGTCCAGAGCTCCTATAAGAAAGACTGCAGGACTTCACTGCCCAGTGCTATCTTGAGAGTGGGAGGACAAAGTTATCGCTGAATCTTTCTGCCTTGCAGAAATATAAGTGTTAACTTGATGATACTCGGTGGTGGAGGTTTTACTCCCAACAGGAAGAAATAGCATGTTATGCTTCCCAGGAAAACTGCTCCCTCTCAGACTATCCTACCTAAACAAAGGCTTTCTGCTCAAAATGACATGTTTGAGGATTTTTATTGAGCCCTATGTCAGTCTGGAGTCATAGTATCTCTGTCTGCCAGGTTCAGTTTAGGCACATGGTGTTACTACAAGATTTTTCAAACTGTTAGCCCTGTAATGCAGCATGAAGACTACCATCAGTCTGGATTCCTTCCCACTTGTACCTCATTACCCATAGCAAAGACTCTACAGCAAGTTCTCCTGCATGTCTGAGAAACCAGTTCTGTCTTGTAACAGAGTAAAGTCAAAGAAAAAAACATAACTGAATTCTGGGCATCAGCTGTGTCTTCAGTTGCCACCCAAACAAGTTTTCATCCGTATATAGTCTGGCAACTGGTAGTGTCCAAGATATAACCAAGACACTCAAGACATAAAACATATAACGTTGGGTGCCTAGATAAATAATCTTCTGTATTATCAAGGGGGAGAGATGTATTTCTCCAGAGGGCAATTGAGAAGATACTGGTATTCCACACCACCATCCAGAAAAACACAGTCTAGCCTTCTAGGCTTTATAGTTAGGTACTTAAAATTAGGCAGGGTAGAAATATTTTCCCATTTGGAAATTGGGCACCACACCCTAAAAGTAACTTAGGTTCTTCCATAACATACAAATATTTAACCAATGCACAGGCAGACTTATCCCATGCTTGAAAAGTGTCTTCAAGTTAGTGGGATGTCCAGCCCTCTGAAAATACCTATTGCTCTTATATCACATAGAGAAAACACCCAGGTGACTACCAGAGATCAGAGGCACAACTTTTCCATGGATAAACTGAAATGCGATGAATCTCCCTAAAAGACAGCTCTGTTATGGAATTTAAATTAGGTCAGCAGCTGGCTGAATATTCAGGGTAAGATTATGTACCATTCTGATTGTGAAAGGTGTATTTTCCATATAGGAATCCCTATCTCCTCACAAATCACTACTGAATTTTGGGTATCGTATGTTTATCAAGGAGATCTGTTATGCCTTGGACTTAAAATGATGCAGACATTGGTGGGAGAGGAAGACTATCTGTTTTGAAGAGAAGTTACACAATTTTAGGGCCAGTGCTTTTTAATATTTTTATAAATGATCTGGACACAGGAATCGAACATACCTTAAGTAAGTTTGTTGACAATACTAAGCTAGGAGGAGCTGTGGACTCTGTCAAGGGTGGAGAGGCTTTAAAGAGAGACCTTGATAGACTAGAGAGCTGGGCAATCATCAACCATATGAAATTTAACAAAAGCAAGTGCCAGATCCTCCACCTGGGACAGGGTAATCCTGGTTATACGTACAAATTGGGGGATGAGTGACTGGAGAGCAGCCCTGCAGAAAGAGATCTAGGCGCTTGGGTTGATGGCAAGTTGAACATGAGTCAATAGTGTGTCCTGGCAGCCAAAAGAGTCAACTGTGTCCTGCGGTGCATCAAGCACAGCATTGCTAGCCGGTCAAGGGAGGTGATTGTCCCCTTGTCTGCACTGCACTAGTGTGGCCCCACCTCAATTACTGTGTGCAGTTTCGGGCGCCTCAGTGTGAGAAGGACATCAAACTATTAGAGTGTAACCAGAGGAGGGCAACCAAGATGGTGAAAGGTCTCAAGGGTAAGACTTACAAGGAGTGGCTGAGGTCACTTGATTTGTTCAGCTTGGAGAGGAGGAGGGGTGACCTCATCACAGACTACAACTTCCTCCAGAGGGGCAGCAGAGGCAGAGGTGCTGATGTCCTCTCTCTGGTGACCAGCACAAGGAAATGGCATGAAGCTGCCATCTGAACTCCCCCTGAACATCAGGGGAAGTTCAGATTGGCCATTAGGTAAAGGTTCTTCACCAAGAGCATGATCAGTCACTGGAACAGGCTCTCCAGGGAAGTGGTCATGGCACTAAGCCTGTCAGAGTTTAAGGAGCATCTGAACGATGCTCTTAGTCATATGGTTTATTTTTAGGTAGTCCTGCCAGAAGCAAGGATTTAGACTTGATGATCCTTATAGGTCCCATCCAACTTGAAATACTCTATGATTTATAATTCTATGAATAGGTGTTCCTTCGTACCTGGGAAGCTGAGGACAAGCTGTGTCTTTCTGGACATGATGGGGTCCAGCATGGAGGAAACAGGAATACGTTTAGGTGCTAGGAGTGGAATGGGAAACAAAGAAGGGGATGGGGAAAAGGCATGGGCTGCTTGGGTTGTCTTGAAAAGGTGGCATTCACCACACTTCCACAAACAAGATGTGCAAAACAGATCTCCAAAGGACTATCTCCTGGACAGCTGAGACTCTAAAGAAGTGGGGTCATAGAGGACAAACAATATCAGTCTCCAAAACTTAAGAGAAAACAAAATGAATACAATCCTTCAACGCATAACTTCAAGACTGGCTAGTAAGCACAGAAAGACAGTTTTATCCCTTTATAGGAGCCTTAAGCTATGGCTTCATATTTATCTCTATGCTCCTAACCCCAAAGTTTTCCACATCACTGTGCTTAAACAAGCCTTACACTCAACATTCAAGAACTGTGATGGGGCATGTGAGCTCCTCTCATCCATGTTATGAAGAACTACTTGGCAAGTAATCTCTAAGTATCACTAAATTCTGGATAAGCTGCCTTACTTAGCCCAAGGACAAGAAACTGTACAGACATTTGCATATCGATTTTCTACCTCTGGCTTTTACAATAGGAGCTGGAGTTGGGCAGCCACAGCATACGTTTATAAAGCTTACAGCTGTGTTCAGTGATAAGATAAGAGGTTCTTTTGTAGAGACCACAGCAAAAGCTTTGTCAGTGACTGAAATGACACATTTATTTCATCATGAAAGATGCCCCTTCCAGTGGAAGTCTAGCTGGCACGATGTCATCATTTGAATTGGGATTTTTTTTCCTGGAAATTAGAGGGAAGCAGCTTGCTGATTTATGAAGTAGTCTGTCCTTTTTTATTATTATTTGTAATGTTAAAAGAAAATTAACTGCAGCAGAAAGTTTTTATAACCATCTATAAACTTGGTTATCAGCATCCCAATATTATCCAATAAATAAATAAAACAAATAACTTCAAAGCTGTAAATGGAATATTTAACATCACAGTGGAGATGCTCTGAGCAGAAATGTGCATTAAAAAACTATTTTTTATGTTTATTTTGATGCTTGTAATATTCTGAAGCAGAATTTTCCCTGTCTTTAGAGAAAGCTGCAGGAGCATTTGGCTGTTAGTTTGTTAAAAGTCTGTGAACTCTTTCTCAGTTTCTTGATATCAAAAAGAGACAGACTGAGAAATCACCCGATACGTGTAAAGTTATCCATTAAGGAATGATTTTGTGGTTTTTATATACCATTTAACTTTGTTCTCACCTAGCTTTAACTATCTGCAGGTTAGGCATTTAGTTTAAGCTCATCATGTAGCTCTATCACTACTGACTAACAGACAGAAAGCCTAAGAGGACAACTGTTTTCACCCATGCTGACACCTGTTTTTCATTCACTTTTGAAGTCTCAGGGTCGACCATAGATAAGCTGGTGAGTTAATAGATAATTTAAATTAAATGAGATGAATTCCACCCATAATTTAAAGAATGACTTTGGTTTCAACTTGTAGGGGAAGGGTCCAAGACTTCTGTCTACATGGTCTATCGAAGAGAAGACAAACAGTGATATAAACATGGTTTATATGGTCTCTGAGGGGATGTAACCTTTGATTACGTTTGCTTCAGCCTGTCAGGCAATCACCTAATGGCTGGAGGGTGAAGCTGAGGTACAGTTTTTAATTGTGAGTAATTAAGGAGTGGAATGACTTATCAAGGCTGGTGATCAGTTCTTTACTACTGGCAATTTTAAACTGAGTCCTAGTTGGGATTTTTTTGGTCTGTTTTGTGTTGTTTCTTTTCCTTTTTTTTCTATTTTTTTTTTCCCTCCCCAACTGAAACAAGAATTAACTCCAGGAAGCCCTTTGATCTGTACTTTGGTCAATAACTTGTAGTCTTTGTTCTAGGTTACATCAACCCACCATACCCTCACCTTCAAATTAAGTCAGGCTCATCTCACTCAGCTTTGGCAGCTTAAGAGTTTGGCAGTGCATGTTATCTACAGTCAATGGAGAGAAATAGGTACTTCCAGGTAGACATTTTGAATATCATTTTTGATACATGCAACAACTGCTAATGCAGGTCACTGGGCTGATCTGCATGGATCTCTGTGGAAAAAATGATTCACATACATAAACTTTGTAATGATAGGGATCCGAAGGAAAATTTAAAAGCTTAGGGACATGGGAAGTGCTGAGAGCCATTCCCAGGGCACCTTCACGTACTGGCAGACAAGCTGGACCCCTGCTACTGCTTTCCAAGACTGAATTCCCTTCATGTGTGTATAAAATTCCACATATGATCAAAGAAACAAAATTTGCCTGTGATACTGTAAGACGAATCATGACAAACTCAATCAAATCCTATCAATGCAATTCAGGCAAAATTTCTGCTGAAATCCACGTAACAAATGTAGATTTCTCCTGATACACAGATCATAGATTTGGATTTTCTTATCCATGTTAATTCATATTCCTTGCAATAAAGAGAACACCTGAAACCTTTAGTCAGGTATAAAGACAGGGATGCTAAGACCTATGCAAGTCTTATTTTCTTTTAAACGAGTTAAAGGTATTATTCACCTCCAGATTATTAAACATAATTTGCCCAAGTAAAAATATAATATTGTAGGGTATGGTGCTAACTATTGTATAGTACAAATCTCAAGCAACAGCATGCCTTATTATTATACCCTTACATTCAGTAAGAAGATCATTTACCAGTTGTGTTCTTCTGCTGTGGTCCTCACACTGTAATTAATCTATTAGAGGTCAGATCAGACCTTTTGAGCTTTACTTTCAAAATCCCAGAGCTCTGTTCAGGTAACTAATACTTCGGTGAGCCAACTGCTTAAATTTCATCCATAGGTATATAGGAAGAAAAAAGCTCATCTTTGCAGCATATCCAACAGCATAGGTCTAAAGGGCATGGATTTGGCCTCCTTTACTCTGGCAGTAGAGAGAATTATTCTTCTCAAAAAGATGAGGTGAATATTATTGAGCTCTAGAGTTCACACTTCAGCTAATGACTGTTTTTCAGAAAGCCATCTGCATGAAATTGCAAGACTTTCTCCATTCCCTGGGTGAGTGTGCTGCCTTATGTATAAAACAACTGCAGTCCAACATAGCATATCAATGGGATTTTGTGTTATATTTTTGTCTGCTGTCACATGGTCAAAATCCTACATCCCTTGCTTCAGCAAAACTCCCCGAAATGGCTGTGCAAATTTTGCTAGGATAAGGACAGTGAGGTTGGTGAGCAATGGCTCGGCACAGCAGACACTCGATTAGAGCTTGAACAAAAATTGTAATTCCTTTTCCACCAGTTCTGACACTTTCTTTCCTTTTAAATCAGGTCAAAAAGCTGAAAGAGCAGAACAAGCTCTGAAAACAGACCTGAAAACTTTCTAAAGTAATTTGTTTTTATACACAGAAATGAAAGGTTCTGCTGTCCCCTAATTGAAAAGTTTTATTTAAAATTAAGGTGACATTGAAGTGCATCTGCCCAAGGAGCCATGGCACACATTACAATTGCAATTACAATGCCTGAGATCCCCATTCTCCTCTTGGATGAAGATACTTGGCAGATTGTGAGAGGCCTGTGTACATTTCAGTGGATCACACTGCTTTATTTTTGTGTAAAATAAACTTACTAAATCCAGTATATCTGGAATGTATTTTTTTCAGAAGAAATTTAGGAAGGCAGAAGGGTGCAGCAAGGAAAGCCAGACTTCCTCAGGACATTATTTATTTTTGCTGAAACAGCATTATCTCTAGAAAAATCATTTCAGTGGAAAATTCACAACATTCAGAACAACATAGAATATTTTGCTGCTCCTTTTCCAGAAAGAAATGAGGTATTAATTAATTCCCAAGAGAAGTGGAAGGATTTGTTGCTTGTTTTGTTTTTAAAGGATATATATTCAGTCCCATTGGAATTGAAAGAACATCTCAGACCTGAATAAAGATGCATTCCAGAAGATGTCAAGAGGAAAGCTTTTGCAGAGCCAGCCTCTTCAAGAGCTTGTTACAAGCCAGTGTTTGCAACCAGTAGCTTTAATAAGAGCTGAATTTATACACAAACATTTAGAAAGCAAATAAATAAATAAATAAGTGGAGAGAGAGAAGAGAACTTCACAGCATTTGGTATAATGAGCACAGCATTAGAGAAAGCCATGCATCTGATTTATAGTTGGTTTATATTCTTCTCTTACGTGTGCATTTTATGCACATAAAAATTAACAACCTTTGACTATCCATTTGTATTTATAACATCTGCAGTACCAATGGGTGCAGTTCTAGTTTCTCTGTCCCAGGCTTGCTAAGCATCCTAATTTGCAAAGAAAATGCCAGATAACTCTCCAGGGGAACATTCGCAATGTCAACATCTCTTGATTCCTAGACACCCTAATGTCACCAGTGGGAAGTCTGTAATGAAGGAAATCCCACTGGCAGTGAAGCAGGGTACAGATAGAAATGCTGGTCTTTGCTTTTTCTGTTTGAACCAATTGAGGTATAACTAACTGTGTTTGAACCAATTGAGGTATAACTAACTGCAGTCTGAGACTGGAGTGGTCTTTCTGCTTTGGGGTAAAGAACATATTTTGACTATGTAAATGAAAAAGATCATGGAACAAGACGAGCTCAGAAAAGTATATTCATGCTATGACTGCTCTCCCCATGGCCCTAATCAGAGCTGGGTGGTTTCCCCCAGAGACCTGTTGTTCGTGAGTACCTGGACAGTAAGGGTTCTCCAGCCCAGTTTCTTCTCTGAGGACACTGGAGTTCACTACTGCCTTCATACAAAAAAAAAACAAGGCCTCCAGAGAACCACTGGAACAAATCCCCAGACTGAGACAGTGGGAACTACTATTGTGATATTTTTAAGCTAAGGGTTCTCCAGCCCAGTTTCTTCTCTGAGGACACTGGAGTTCACTACTGCCTTCATACAAAAAAAAAACAAGGCCTCCAGAGAACCACTGGAACAAATCCCCAGACTGAGACAGTGGGAACTACTATTGTGATATTTTTAAGCGAGATGAGATAAAAAAAGAATTTTCTCCTCTGCTACAAATGGCTGCAGTGAAAATGTTCCAGGTGGTGTGCAGCTGGTTCAATTAAACTATTTCCATTTGCAGATAGATTCCCTAGCTGTGAGGAAGTTGCTAGTTGTTTTGCTGATTAATTCAAGATTTCTGTTGAGCCTGCTGTGCTGTGGGGGAGCAGGGGAGTATATCCAGAGAGAAAATGAAAAGTTTCTGATGAGCTGCATCCAGTAATACAGTGAAACTGCATCTGCCTGGGATTGCCAGTGTGTACTTTTTGATATTAGCCCTCCCTCACCAGAAGCAGGCAGAAGTGAGATAGTGGATTATGGTGGAAAGCTGTTTTCAGAGAAGTATGGATGAGGAAAAGGCCATGTAGTAAACTTCAGGTGAACATTGAGTCTGTTGAGCCTCTTCCCAGTCTGTGGCGAAAAGTCACGTACACCCCGAAAGTGCATTGCACAAACCAGAACATTTGATAAGGGTTTTGTTGAGACTGCTGTCGAGACTGGCTGTGCCCGCAGCACGCTGGGGCTGTCCATGGAGCACAGAAGGTCTCAGAGCTCTCCAGAGGAAAAGCTAACCTGGAAGCAGACCTTCATCAACACTGAGGAAATAGCCAAGGCATCCATGTGACAGAGAAATATGAGTTTGGGCAGAATTTCCTTCACTTTAGTCTTTCTTGTCAGACCTGCAGGTCTACTTAGTTGTTACAGAAACTCTCCTCCACAACACCAGTGGCCCCTTTGCAGATTTTACATTAGAGGAATAAGAACTATATTTCAGCTTGAAAATGTGTGTTTCCAAGCAGGGGTTTCTGTTTGTTTATTTGTTTGTTTCAGCAAGAAGAATAGCACCCAACTTAAAAAAAAAAAAGCCATAAGCTTCACATATGTTTATTTTGTTCATGTCAGCTGCACTGTGGGGTGAGTTTACCTTGGCTAACACACGCTCACAGGAAATAAAAACTGCATGGAGAGGAATATCTTTAAAATGAGCAAAGCAATAGAGATTGTGCTTAGCAATCAATACTGGTTGTGTGCGACAGGGGAAAGGAACTAGGGCTCGGTGCTACTGTTGCTTCTTGTCCTGGTCTGACTTGCAGTTCATAAGTTACAGGGAAAAAAAATGAAAGGAAAAAAGTAAAGGAAAGGTGTTTCTCTCAGGAAGAATGGAAACAGCTTTTTCTGTAGAGGTTAAATATCCCATGTTATCAAGAAGCAAAAAGAAAGAGCTGCCAGAGACAGAGCCAACAGGTGATATAAATTGTCAGTAGCTGAAGTTACATATAGCCCACATATGCTTTCCCAGGGCACTGTCAGTACATAAGCTGCAGTCTCATTTCACCTGCCAAGACCCTTTTTCCCCTCCCCACAGTTCCTCATACCAAATTAAACTCACTTTTCCTTTTTGCCATGTCAATTTTAAGTTGGAGCAGGTCTTCCCACCCTCCTTGGGCCTGGGCTCTTGCAGCGGTGGAGGAGCTGCAGGACTGGGGGTGAGCAGCAAAGCTTTTTTGAGCTGGACCCATCTACGCTGACTTAAAGTGTTTGTCAAGCATGGTCTTACTTCCAAAGTCTTGCAGGCTTGGGCTCTGACTTTGAAGTAGGCTGTGCTCCCTTCTGACATTTCTGGCAGTACAGGGCTCCTTTGCAGAGTCAGAAAGTTATAAAGGGCGGTTTATCCAGTGACAGAGACATAGAATTAGTTTTTTTTTCCCCAATATTGGAGAACTCAGGTTTTTCATTACAATAGTGTTCTCCAGATAACATTAGTGCAGAGATTTGTGTGTATAGGAACATTAGTTTCTGACTAGACCTTAAAGAACACTAAACACGTAACTTTATGATAATCTTCAGGAAGCAGGAAATTATTGCTAAGACAGCACTTCATATTTTATGATGAGCTTAGCAGCTAGCAAAATGTATACATTTATACAATTATGAATCAGTTATCAAAAAGAGCAATTATCAGAAAGAATCTTCTCTGTGTTACAAAATACATCTTTGGAGGGTGCTATTTAAATAACCTGAGAGAAATTCCACACTCATTTTTCTATCGAAGTAAATGAGGTCAGACTCTACCTGGTACAATTTGTGTTCCAGAATTCTGTGAGTCCCCTTGAGAAGACTTTTCCAACTCTACAGAAGTTTTACAAACAATTACACAGCATAACAGCTCTGCTTTTGCACTTACTGCATTTCTGAAACTGAAGTACAAAGTTGCATTAACTAACCAGAAAGTTCAGTCACATACATGTGGCTATTTTGCTGTAATTTTAAACTGTTGTCTTCAGGATGTATTCTTTAGATTGTAAAATGCTGTATTCTGGTCACCAAACCACCCAGACAGCCAAAGTCTGTCCCAAATTTGAAATGACTGAGCTCTTGTTTTATAGCGTTTTTATATCAGTTTTAGCTCCGTGATAACAAACTTGAAAGGATTAAAAGAAGTTGCTCTCTTTCAGAGAACTATCTAACTTTTTGCAATGTGCCCTTTGCATGCTAAGCCAGGATTTGGGGGCTGTAGTCAGCAAAACATAAAAGCACCTGCAGGGCAATGCAGTGCCACTAAAATTTGTGTCTTGACTTCAGGGTATTTTAGAAATGACTTGCCACTCATATACGACAGAATATGAAAACCCGATAGCTCTGTATCGCTCTTTCAGATCCCAATATTCTGACTTGACTTAACAAATGTTTCAGTAGTCTGAGATGAATATTAAAAGCAATGAACAAAAGTTCCTGAAGGCAGAATCTAGCATGTTGTTGAAAAGGATTACCACTAAACAAACTCCAGAAATTCATTTTTGGAAAACAGGTACTTTTCCTAAGCTTTCATATATATATCGACATGCTTTTGAAAATTCATGCTGTCAGATTTTCCCACTCCGATGCAAAGTTGGTTAACTCTGCCAGGCTGGACTTGGCAACTCCAGTAGTTTTCTCCATCCAGTGAAGCCAGGAAATATGAAAGCTGGGGAATGGTTTCCCCTTGAAGTGTGTTTTTGACAATTCACATATGTGGTATTGAAGATTTGGGCAGAAGTCTCCTTTGCTTAGCTGAATATCAGAACTGGGCCTCCTGCCACCATCACATCCTCATAAACAGGTTTGGCTCAGTTTTAGCACAGCTAAAATGGAGGAAAACAAACCTACTTTTTATGCCTTGTGAATCAATACTTGACCCTGTGCCTTGCCTATACCACCCTAGGCTGCAACCTGTTTTAAGCATAAAGGCCATTTAAAAACTTTAATTAATTGACGGTAATTCTAATATGGCATATTCTTCTTCATTTGGCTGCAGGCAGAAAGTCCGGTGAATGTCGTGAAAAGCATGGGTTTGCCAGTTCTACCACATGCTTCTCACATTTTCAGTGACTGTACCTACATGTGTCAGAAATAAACCACAAGGAATGTGAGTGTTTCAGGCAATACAAGACAAGTTTTCAAGTGGATCTACAGTAGCTTTTGGAACACAAACATGCTCCTAGCTGTGTGCCGGATAGCAAAAATCAGCCCACTCCTCTCTCAAACAGGGATTTTAATTACACCACACTGCAGCAGATTCAGCTGAAGTCTTTGAGAAGACACAACTGTCATGCTTTAAATAACAGAGGCTCTGCCCAGAGGTTGAAGCTTTACTGGAACTTATGCCTGGTGTAGACTGAGGTCCTGATTCCATGCAATTTGGAAGAAACTTTTGACATGATGTTTCAAAGGTCTCCTCTGTTCTCATCAGAGAAGAGAGTCCATTAAAACGGGTGTGCGGTTCTTATGCATGTTCTGCAACGGGGGGCTTACCGTAGAGTTGTTTTTTGGTATACCAAGAAAGATTTCAAACAGCCATTAAAACTGTATTGAATCTAATTCCTTTCAGTACTACATTCCAGGGAAGGTCCTTCCAGGGAAACCATCTTTTTCTAGAGGAATGAAAATTAAACAAACAGAGTCTTTTTAAGCAGGAAAAAAAAAAAACCAAACAGGTACTAGCATGACAGGGTGCGATGTGGCACAGGTAGGCATCTCAGCCCCAAGGGCTGCTCTTACATTTGCTGGCAGATCCAAGGCTCTCCCATGCTTCACCCACACTAGACCCAAGTAAACTAATCTTTCCTGAACCTGTCTGTGCTTTCACCTCCATCACCTGCGAAATATAAGTAGTTTCACTACTCTAAAAATAATTATCATTTTGAATTAAATTCAAGTGTGGGCACAAACTAGGTTCCAGTTGTATTTCCTTTCTGTCTGCCTGCCAGGCCCTGCTCCACTTCGGAGGTCCTAGAGTCTTAGCTGGTTTTTGCAGTAGCCATCCTGTTGTTGATTCAGCTTTAGCTTCATTTCTCTAGGACACTTAAGATACTTCTGCAAGGACAGCTGTCTGTTGTTCCTGTTCCAGGATTTGTCCCTTTTATTGCCTGAGTGAAGTTTATCCTTACTGCAATCCATACATTTTATTTATTTTATCTCTTTGAGCCTATTTGTCAAGATTTTTTGAATGTTAATCTTCTCTTCCAAAACTTTTGCAGTCTTTCTCAGGTCATCTACAAAATGTCATAGTCCTGTTTTATAGTCCATTTTACAGGTCACCAGTGAAACCTTTGAACAGATCCTGTTCAAAGGATCACTGCAGAGTGATGGTTCACTGCAGAGCCCTGATCATCCTTCCTGATGCAAACCATCAAAAATACTGTCCACAATTCACCGCGTGGTTTTGCTCCCAACCTGTAGGACGACCTTCTAAGCCACATTCATTAGCTTTTCTTTTAGGTTTGAGAACAGGGAGCTCTGATATCGCAGTCCCATTTTATTTATAATGACGTTTTGACCATGATAAAGCTTTTACCTGTATCTGTCTCACACATTGTCAGAGAAATGTGGGTAATGCTATTTTCTCATGTGCCTTACAGCTGTGCTGCAGGGCTTCGTCAACTGAATATAAGATACTTTGAAGAGAACTTCAGCAGTAAGTGCTCCAAATTGATAAGGGTCCTAGTGGAGAGCATCCATCTATACAGAGGGAAAGAACATGATTCCCCTTTCATCTCCTATGAAAGCTGAACTGTTTAATTTCATTACTTCAGGGAATACCAGCAAGAAAGCAAACACTAAAGAAATTCTTAAATCAAGGCAATATTCATCCCTTCCCTACCAGCCACAACATGGTTCAGTTGCTGAGTTTGCAGAAATTGTAAATGCTTTCCTTTGCCTCAAAACACCACTTCTTTATCAATTTTATCTCTCAGAACCTTAAGATACTCCCCCCCACTGCACTTGCAAACACCTCACACTGGACTCCTCTGCCACACTCTGTCTCTGATTTAAAGGAAAATTTCATGAATGACAAGCAATGACCTCTCTCCTGCTTCCTGTGTGGGCTGTTCTCAGCTGGCTTGATCAGCGCAGTTCTGGTCTTTATCGCATAGTGCTTCATCTTTATAGCTGTTATCAGACATTTATATCACTTCCTTCGTATGCTGGGTATTATTGGCAGAGGGTCCGCTGTACAATGCATCAAACATATACTGGAAAAGTGCTTTTGGCAATGATTCTGGATTTTTTTTTTTTTTTTTTTTTTTTTTTTTTTTTTTGGTTCTGCAATCAGGCTGCAGCAGACATGATTTGTACTTGTTGCTTGTATAGGCTTGGAACTCAAAATGAAGAAAGACAACCACGTTTTTCAACATGGAAGTCTGGAATTTTTCCTCAGTGCAGCAGTCTTAGACTGGTATGACAGAGAATGGGATTGTATGTGTCTTATAAACATCTGAAACCCCTAAAATATCTGCTGTATAGATTACAGTTTTCATACACTTAAAGAAATCTTTTTTTAAGTATAGATATCCACCCTCTTGTAAATCAAGAATAAATACACTGAAATTGTACCTACTGCTTTAGCACAGCTATCACCCGCACAAAAGAACTTGCTTTCGTATTCCTTCCTGCTCCCTTTGCCTCACTGAGGATGAAGAGGACACATTGTACATAACAACACCCTGAATACCATGGACACTTAAGAACACACTTTCAGTACAGATTGGCCTCCTTCCTCAAACCCAACTCTTCTCTGTAGCAGAAAACCTTACCAGAGCCTTAGACTATGAGGTTGAAGGGAACCCAGCAGATGATGTGGCTAAACCTTCTGAATAAGGTACAGACTGCCCTCCCTCTTCCCCTCCCATGTGAAGTCCACCACACAGTGTTACTGACGCTTGCCTTCCTTAGACTAAAACACACTTGAAGGATTTGAAGACAGATGTTCCCATGTTAGTTTGCTCTAGCAGTTAATCATCTTTACTGTTGAAAATTCATGTTTTACTCCTAACTTGAATTTGACTGCTAATATCAGCCTTATATTGGTTTTCATCATGTCTTTCTCTGACAGGTTAAGAAAAATAATAACTTGAATATTTTCTTTAGAATGCAGATTGCCTCTTGGTGTTGTATGCAATGAGCAAAGGGATGTCCTTGCATCTTGCATTATAAGACATTTCTCTATTCCTCAAAAGTTGTCACTACTCTGCATTGTTTACAAGTTTTCACAGCTTCTTTAATGTATGAACTACTTATATGACTATTTGTTTTTGAGAAGCATTGTTTGCAACTCAAGCAATGTTTCGCATTCACTATCATCACCACCATCCTCATTGTTGTTGACTGAAGACAATACTAACTATTCAGGAGTAGGTCATAAAGTTGTTTGAAGACTTTCTGCATCTAGGCTTCATGGCCTGCCCAAAAGTATTAGAAAGGTCAAGGATGTCCTTCTATAGGCCTCAATCATCTTTCTGTTCCAACAGGTCAGGCACACAGGAAGAACTAAACCACTGATGCATCTCTCCCCATTCTCTGCCCTTTCCCCATGAGGGAA